>NC_041337.1:36089979-36092479 GCF_004354835.1 Perca flavescens | reverse complement strand
ATATGTGTCTAACATGGCTGCTAATGTTAGCTAGTGACACTGTTTATATGTGTCTAACATGGCTGCTAATGTAAGCTAGTGACACTGTTTATATGTGTCTGACATAGCTGCTAATGTTAGCTAGTGACAGTGGTTTATATGTGTCTAACATGTCTGCTAATGTTAGCTAGTGACACTGTTTATTTGTGTCTAACATGGCTGCTAATGCTAGCTAGTGACACTGTTTATTAGGGGTGGGGGAAAAAATTGATACAGCATAGTATCGCGATATTTCTCGTGGCAATACTGTATCGATACACAGGCGCCAAGTATCGATCTTTTATTATTTAAATTGCACATCAGAATTTAACTTTTTGGTAGTATAATAATAAAATCAATTGCTTATTCAGTCCACCAGATGGCGCTGTTTGTTTTCTGGTGAGGTCAGCGGGGTGACTGTCAGCGTGCAGGCGGATGTAGATAAAATAAACATGGCAGCGTCAGAGAAAGAAATCAGAAATGCACCATCTGCGTTTAAATCAAGTGTTTGGACTTTTTTCGATTTTTTAACAAGGAGGGGACAACTGAGATGGACATGAGACATGGGATTTGCAAGGAGTGTCGTATGCAAATAAAATACTCTGGGAATACCACAAACATGAGGGCTCATCTCACACGCCACCATCCAGAGTTAGCGTTAGCCGAGGACGGTAAAGCTAATGCTAAACCAGCTCCGCCCGAAAAACCAACCAACACTGGACACACTTAGCTTGACAAAGCTACCTCCCAATTCAGAGCGAGCTAAGAAAATAACTCAAGCCATCGCCTACTTCATGTGCAAAGACCTGCGTCCATACAACGTTGTGGAAAATGAAGGATTTTGTCACTTGCTAAAAACACCGGAACCAAGGTACGTGACTCCGTCGCGCCCGTTTTGTACTCATTTTAATTGTAAAAATACCTGTAGTAGCACAGCAGTGCATACCTGTTGGTATTACAGTCTAGTCCACCTTAATTAAAAATGCAAACAGTTCAGTTTGCCAGGTGTATACAACATTTATAACATATTCATTAAAGTGCTGGTTAGTTAGTCAGCTTGACAGTCACATTTTACAGCAATAAAATTCATGTGAGATGAACAAACAGATGTTGACAAGTTTTCCTTTGGGGACATAATAATGAAGTTGGAAAAAAGGTAATAAATTGCAATATATTGCAGAATATCGCAATATGTTTAAAATCGCAATAATATCGTATCGTGACCTAAGTATCGTGATAATATCGTATCGTGGTACCTCTGGTGATTCCCACCCCTACTGTTTATATGTGTCTAACATGGCTGCTAATGCTAGCTAGTGACACTGTTTATATGTGTCTAACATGTCTGCTAATGTTAGCTAGTGACACTGTTTATATGTGTCTGCTAATGTTGATTTGATACTGACTGAAGGAAGAAGGAGACCAGTGAGACGCTGACGACCAGCAGATCCAACAAGTTGAACCAGTTTCTGCAGAACGAGCCCTGATGGAGGAACGCTCCGTGGACCGTCATCTGTAACACAGAGAGATAACATCAGCATTAAATCAAGAGAAGACGATAAAAATACCTTTTTCCAAACTGAAGGGGAATTTTTACCTTAAACAGAATCTCAACAGTGAAGATGGAGGTGAAGGCGTAGTCCGCATAACCCAGAATCTACACAAACAAACACAAATACAGAATTAAATTTAGTTTTCTGATACATCTGCCCATTGAACGCACCAGTGCCCTCACTACTCAACAGCTATTTTTAATATATTTGTCTCTGTTTCTGCAGGGGACCCCAAACTTCCCTTTCCCGAGCCACATTAACCAGCTCCAACTGGGGACCGAGGCGTTCCCAGGCCAGGTTGGAGATACCTCCCTCCACCTAGTCCTGGGTCTTCCCGAGGCCTCCTCCCAGCTGGACCTCCCTCCACCTAGTCCTGGGTCTTCCCGAGGCCTCCTCCCAGCTGGACCTCCCTCTATCTAGTCCTGGGTCTTCCCGAGGCCTCCTCCCAGCTGGACCTCCCTCCACCTAGTCCTGGGTCTTCCCGAGGCCTCCTCCCAGCAGGACCTCCCTCCACCTAGTCCTGGGTCTTCCCGAGGCCTCCTCCCAGCAGGACCTCCCTCCACCTAGTCCTGGGTCTTCCCCGGCCTCCTCCCAGCTGGACCTCCCTCCACCTAGTCCTGGGTCTTCCCGAGGCCTCCTCCCAGCTGGACCTCCCTCTACCTAGTCCTGGGTCTTCCCCGAGGCCTCCTCCCAGCTGGACCTCCCTCCACCTAGTCCTGGGTCTTCCCGAGGCCTCCTCCCAGCAGGACCTCCCTCCACCTAGTCCTGGGTCTTCCCCGAGGCCTCCTCCCAGCAGGACATGCCTCCACCTAGTCCTGGGTCTTCCCCGAGGCCTCCTCCCAGCTGGACCTCCCTCCACCTAGTCCTGGGTCTTCTCTGGGGCTCCTCCCAGCAGGACATGCCTCCACCTAGTCCTGGGTCTTCCCTGA
>NC_041337.1:36079979-36084979 GCF_004354835.1 Perca flavescens | reverse complement strand
GACACACACACACAGACAGAGATACAGACAGAGACACACACACACACACATAACACACACACACAGACACAGACATAACACACACACACAGACACACACACACACACACACACACACACACACACACACACACACACACACACACAGACACACACACACACACAGACACACACACACACACAGACAGAGACACACACACAGACACACACAGAGACACACAGATACACACACTCACACACACACACACACACACACACACACACACACACACACACACACACTCACACACGGCCACTGTGTCATCAACGCAGCAACAGCTCTGAGTATTGACTTCCTTTCATCGTTAGCTTAGCCACAATGCTAGTTTTTTCTTGAATACATTCAGTTGTAACTTTAGTAATTTGACTATTATGTGACTCTTTCCTACAGCTGGAACTTTATCAAACGGAAACAGCTGACAGCAGAGTGAGATACAACTTCATCAAGAGGGGAAAAGAAGTCAAATAAAACTACATTTAAACAATAAAGATGGTCATGATGATATGGTGGCGGTTCGAATGTTGCTCTGAGACTCACGTTGTTCCTGAAGGAGTGGGCTCTGATTGGGTCTTCGGCAGCCAATGAGCAGCTGCTGAGGATGATGAAGACGAGGATGAGGTTGCAGAAGATGTGGTGGTGGATCAGAGTGTGACAGGCCACACGGATACTGCAGACAGACATAGAGATAGAGAGAGAGACAGACAGACAGACAGGCAGGCAGGAAGCAGAGAGACAGACAGAGAGAGAGAGATGGAGAGAAAGACAGGCAGACAGACAGAGAGGCAGACAGACATGGAGACAGAAAGACAGACACAGAGAGAGAGAAAGAGACAGACAGGCAGACAGACACACAGAGAGAGAGAGAGAGAGAGAGAGAGACAGACAGACAGACAGACAGGCAGGCAGGAAGCAGAGAGACAGACAGAGAGAGAGAGATGGAGAGAAAGACAGGCAGACAGACAGAGAGGCAGACAGACATGGAGACAGAAAGACAGACAGACATGAGAAAGAGACAGAAAGACAGACACACAGAGAGAGAGAAAGAGACAGACAGGCAGACAGACACACAGAGAGAGAGAGAGAGACAGACAGACAGACAGGCAGGCAGACAGACATAGAGAAAGAGAGAGAGAGAAGGATTTAGGAGCAAATAAACTCAGTTTAACGTCAGCTAGTATTCACAGACAAAGAGTCTGATCGGTATTCTGTCAACTAAATGTTCGCTATATACGACAAAACTTATATACATGCATCGCAATACTGCACTAAGTGCAACTTGCACAAACATAGGTTTTACTTACATCTTTATTTAAGTGGTGTGGTGGCAAATTTTATTTTAACCATTTGTTTAATGATATTAACCATTGGTTTGATTGTTTTATAACGCCACAAGATTTAGCTTCTTCATGTGTAGATTCAAAAGGCTCCAAATGAAATAGTTGGCAACCGTGAACTATAGCCCAGTAGAGTTATTTAGTTCTACTAGCCTGAACCTTCTCACATTGTTGACTTTTTGCTTAGATAGAAGTGGAGAAGGCCGATGACGGTTTACCACAGTGAGAACTACGTAGGTTTCTGTCTCCTGAGATAAGCAGGTGTTTAGTCTAATGTAGGAGACACAGGAGCAGAAAGGAAGGTTGTAAAATCATCTGACTGTCTATGGTATTTTTTAGAAAAGTGGCAGCATGTTAAAGATATTTGAAGAGGGGTGGCTTAACGAGAGTTTCTTCACTATAAGATGTTTTGATTTTTAGGTTTCTAGTTAGGAAAGACATTTTCAGTTGTGCTGCGTGTACCTTTGAAACTGTGTTTTCTCCATTTGCAAATGTAAATAAATACTCAAAGACCAAACTTTGGTTTAATTCTCAAACAGTCGTTATTCGTTTTCATTTGATCATTGATATTTCTAAACGCTGCTGCTTCATAGGAAAAACTTCCATCACAGTGGTTGTACATTTTATTTGCAATTTGTATATACGTTTGTACATTCGTTCCTTTGTATTTTTTATCTTCATTTTTGAATAGCTGTTCTTGTGTTCATTATTTCTTATATTATATATTATATTCTGTATATATATATAAGTATATTCTGTATGTGTGCTGTGTGTCTTGCATGTTTTGTCAATGTAGCACTTAGAAATGTGTGATCCAAACTGTTCATATCTGATATAGCCTACTGTAGTTTGGCCTTCCTGTCTCTCATAACCTCTCACACATACACACACAAGTCCACACATCCTCATTATATCTATATTCTCTTCATTTTATTTTATGACTCATGCGTGTTACCTTAGAGGTTTTCTTAATCTCACCTTCACAATCTTTCTCTTTTTCCCCTGTTGTGTTCCTGTTGCCTTGATGTTATTGTCCAAAACAAATACAACAAACTAGTGCTAAATAAATACTACTACCGTATTTTCCGGACTATAAGTCGGACTTTTTTTCCTACTTTGGCTGGTCCTGCGACTTATAGTCAGGTGCGACTTATATATCAAAATATATATAATTTAACATGTTTTTACATGTTAATTCATACTGAAAACATTACCGTCTACAGCCGCGAGAGGGCGCTCTAGACTTGTGACAACTAGAACGCTGCTCCTAAAGACAACTGAGAAAGAAAAGAGACAAACTGCAGGTAGTAAAATATGCAGCCCCGAAAACGGTAATCGAGCAGCAGAAAGAGAGTTTGAAATGAGGGAGAAACTTATGAGGGGGACTGGAGAAAAGGTGACTCTTACTGCAATGAAGAAAACAAAGAAAGCTAATCGGCTAATCGTGGGCTGAAAGCTAGATGTCCAGAGGAGGAGGAAGGAGTCGGGAGGGGCTCGTTCACGGTGCAGCTTCGTCTCCACGCCTTTTAATACCTCCATGCTCCACGCCCTGCTAGCTAGTTGTTCTGTGTGCTATATTGTGTAGTTGAATAACTCTTGTATTTATAATCTAAATAAATGCGACTTATAGTCCGGTGCGACTTATATATGTTTTTTTTCTCTTCATGACGCATTTTTTGACTGATGCGACTTATACTCCGGAGCGACTTATAGTCCGAAAAATACGGTACTTACGGGTTTGTGTTGCTGAGGCAGAAGAACGCACTGCCTTCTGGGATTGGAAGAACCTTCTCTTTAGGAGGAACCAGGTCCGTCATCTTTAACGGGATTTCATCTGACAAAAAGGAGAGGAGAAGAGAGGAGAGAGACGACATCTTCTGATTTATCGCCTCAAAAACATTAAAGATGCCTTGCTTTTCTTATGGAATTATGAATTAATTGTTTTATTTCTACACAGGCTATTTTTCATGTGAAGTACCTGGCTTGCCAAACGGCTTTTTTTTAAAGGAGCCAGGAAGTGCGAATGCTTAACTCAACACAAACATCTCTGGGTAAGACAATAATTACAAAATGTCTTTTGTGATTTTTTTAGGTGACAACTGACTTTCTTCTCCTTCAGGGGGCTCCTCTTCCTCCTCGTACTCGGTGTCTTCATCCATGTCCACCTGCAGAGACACACAAGCTTCAGACTGACGGACTCACATTTAAAGGTCCCATGGCATGAACATTTCACTTAATCTAGTGGCTGTAATTCTGCACCAAGGCTGAATTTCGGGAAAGAGACTTCAGATACAGTATTAGGGGACCACTAAGGTCTATATAAAAGAGACTTCAGATACAGTATTAGGGGACCACTAAGGTCTATATAAAAGAGACTTCAGATACAGTATTAAAGGTCTATATAAAAGAGACTTCAGATACAGTATTAGGGGACCACTAAGGTCTATATAAAAGAGACTTCAGATACAGTATTAGGGGACCACTAAGGTCTATATAAAAGAGACTTCAGATACAGTATTAGGGGACCACTAAGGTCTATATAAAAGAGACTTCAGATACAGTATTAGGGGACCACTAAGGTCTATATAAAAGAGACTTCAGATACAGTATTAGGGGACCACTAAGGTTTATATAAAAGAGACTTCAGACTTCAAAGAGCACCATGTCATGGGACCTTTAATATGCCGTGGTCCTGCTCTACGCCCTGCTACGTCTTGCAACACTACTGCTACTATTAGTAGTATAGTCAACTTATATTGAGCTCTAACACACATCAATACCCCACCAGACATGCCACAAGGGGTCTTTTCAAAGTTCCTAGATCCCGACCACAATCAATGCAACGTACAGTATTGTATCGAGGGACAGTTGCATGGAACTCACTTCCGGCAGAGATTGCTAAAGCGCACAATAAATCCAGCTTTAATAAACAAATAAAGCAACGTCTAAGGGCTCTAAGCCTGTAACCATATTTTGTAACTACTTTTGCACTTTTTATGTATAGGAAATATTTAAATGTATACAAAGACGTTGTAAGATTTACCTTTTATATATTCAGTGCTTATGTATTTAGTGTAATATTTATAAGAGTATATGAAGAGGAATATGTATAGTTATATTTGAAAGAAAGAATAATGCTAGTTATACTATATACATATATATATATATATATATATATATATATATATATATATATATATATAAAACTTTATATTACAGACTCAAGGTAACAAATCTAGTTAACAATACAATTAAACCTAAACAGCAATGGAAGTCCAAACTGCCTGTGACACTCCTACCTATACAATTCCTCTACTTAATAAATATAAAACAAACAAATTGAAGAAAAAAAAAAAAAATAAAAATATACATAATATATATATATATACATATATATATATATATATATAAATATATAAATATATATTTATATAATTGCTAGATGTAACATTCTCTGTTAACATTAGAATAATTAAATGCTAAACAGCTAATGGCCAGGTAGCAAAAATGCCTGTGAGGAGCTCCTGTACTATGGTGGCTGATTTACCTCTACTGTTCTGACAATAAGTCTCTTTTTGTTTCTCTTCTTCCCTTCTTCTTGTGCTCCTATTTTTATAAAAGCCACTT
>NC_041337.1:36072479-36074979 GCF_004354835.1 Perca flavescens | reverse complement strand
CGTAAAGTTGACCAACTTTCAACTTTGTGATTGACGCTCTGGACGCTCAAAACGCCCAAGACGTGACGCCGAAAAATTTGCCGCTCCTTGCAGCTGAGAGAAGCTTGCGTTGAAATGCAATGACTTCCTTTAACTTTAGAAGCTCAAGTTGGCGGCGGTGTGTACGTACAGTTAAGCGGGGAGCGCAGAAGTGCAAGATCCCCATAGGGCACATAACATAGCAGCATTAATGACAGAGACATGACATCGATTAAGTCAGACAACTTAGGTGGAGGTGGGTTGCAATCGCTAGCAGAGATGCAGCAGAGGTATAGGCTTGGAAAAGCAGTATATATAGAGCGCGTCATTTGGAAATCCAATCAAAAGAAGGACTCAGCTGAGCCATCAGCTGGTGTGCTGGCTTAGAAACTGTCAGCTATAATCTGAGATAATAGCTGAGCTTGACTCAATGACCTGCCAGAATTTACACTATGCTTCATTCTTGTTAGGCTACTCTGTTTTACCACCAAAGGCTGGCCTCCCTCCCAGGTTTTTGTAATGAAATTAATAAATCAGACACTTTAATCTGTAAGCTCTTGTACTGCTGGGTTTAAAAGCTTGTGTATGACACATGTGACCACAGCTCTGTGTGGTTTTGGGAGGCTAATTATGTCCCTCCACAGATATCATATGTAGGCCAAGTAATATTATATAGATTAGGCTAACGTTCTCAATCTGTTTTCAATAATGTTCCCCCTTTGAACAGTTTTTTGTACCCCCTAACCAGCATGAATGATTTTTGTTAAAAAAAAAAGAAAAGAATACAGCGATGTCAACGATAGATTTACTAAATACCAGCCTTGGACCTGGAAAACATTTAAATGATGACGGAAAAAGGAGACAAAAACTTGGGAAAAAAAGACGATAGAAAGAAGGAAAGAAGGCAAGAAGAGGTCGAAAATAGTCATAAGTACTTAGAAAAAAAACCACAGTAGAAAGAAGGAAGGCAACACTAGGGCAACACAAGTGACAAATAATTCAAATAAGCGACAAACTTCGAAAAAAGGGACAGAAGAAGTAACTACAGCTGTCGGTACACGATCCGTTCTGTGCATGCACAAGATGATAATCCTGTTTTACGAGTTCTCTTAATACCTCCGTGGGATTTACGACACTGCACGATCTGTCATAGTTGTAGCGGTCTGCCGTTAGCCTCATGGATGTATTAAATTAGTCTTCACCGGGAAGCTAACGCTAGTTTAGCTAACAGCTAATTCGTCTAACCGCTAGCCAACAGCTTGATTCACTCTAAAATAACGTTAACTCAAATTAAACACTGAGGGAAAGCAGGCTACAGCTACATCAAGACTTTACAGTAATAACAATAAAGACAAGTATTGAGTGATTGGATTTTAAATGAGCACAAGTAGGAAAATAGAGCTGACCTAACGGCTGTTATATATTTTAACGGTTATTTTCAGGTTTGAGGGTCTTTTAAATGCTGTTTCAGCTAGCGGTTAGCCGAATTAGCTGTTAGCTAAACTAACGTTAGCTTTCCGGTGGAGGCTAACGGCAGACCGCGACAACTACGACCGGAAGCGTGGAACAGATGGTGCAGTGCCGTAAATCCCTACAACAAGATTATCATCTGGGCATGCGCAGCATGGATCGGGTACAGACAGCAGACTTGTAACAGAAAAACATTTTGCAATAACTGTCGTACCCCCTACAGTCATCCAAAGTACCCCTACGGGGACACATACTAATAGACAGTCTATAAGAAATCTCAATCATTCCCAATCTCACAGAGACGGAGAGTGTAGGTATATGTAAGGAGATAACATAGACACAGGCTAATTACTGATCACTAACATGCTAGTTAACATTAGTAATTAAACCTAAACAGATAATGGAAGTCCAAACTGCCTGTGAGCTTCTCCTGTACTATACGGTAATTCCTCTACTGTGTGACAGTAAGTCTCGTGGTTATGACCCAATCGTTAGCCTATTTTTATAAAAGCGTCTGCTACGGAGCCATAACGTGAGCTACAAGGTAATGGAGCCTTTTATACATTGTCGTGTTTCTTTAGAAATAAACAACGGAGAAATAGAGTCTTTAAACGCTTCAGATGTAAAGTTATTCTCTGTCAAAGTGACGTCAGAATGAATGGGAGTCAGTGGGATGCTAACGGGAGGTGATCTCTTTGTAGCATCAAGATTGGGCCATAGGATGTTCTAGTTATGAAGTGAAGTTTACCCCCGTTTTAGAAACACTGGCCTAGGCCATTGGTTACAACCAATGGCCTAGGCACAGGTACAGTTACTAACTACCACTAGAGCTCCCACTCAAATTGTTGCAGAAAAATTCACCAGAATGCAGAACAATTTAAAAAAAACGGTGAACCCAAAGTTACTCCCTTGACGTTGGCTCTCTATAAAGTGTTACCTGGAAGCAGGTGAGCAGCGCCTGCGGGAAGGCGTCGAAGGTGCTGCGCTTGGTCTGCGTCTCGTCGAAGTTGAA
>NC_041337.1:36059979-36064979 GCF_004354835.1 Perca flavescens | reverse complement strand
GTGTCCGTGTGTGTGTATGTGTGTGTGTCTGTGTGTGTATGTGTGTGTGTGTGTTTGTGTCCATGTGTGTATGTGTGTGTGTGTGTGTGTGTGTGTGTGTGTGTGTCCATGTGTGTGTGTGTGTGTGTGTGTGTGTGTGTCCGTGTGTGTGTGTGTTTGTGTCCATGTGTGTGTGTGTGTGTGTATGTGTGTGTGTGTGTGTGTGTGTGTGTGTGTGTGTGTGTGTGTGTGTGTGTGTGTGTGTGTGTGTGTGTGTGTGTGTGTGTGTGTGTGTCCGTGTGTGTGTGTATGTGTGTATGTGGGTGTCCGTGTGTGTGTGTATGTGTGTATGTGTGTATGTGGGTGTCCGTGTGTGTGTGTGTGTGTGTGTGTGTGTGTGTGTGTGTGTGTGTGTGGATGAGGTTTTACCGTGTGTATGTGTGTTTGTGTGTGTGTGGATGAGGTTTACCGTGTGTGTGTGTGTGTGTGTGTGTGTGTGTGTGTGTGTGTGTGTAGAGAGAATAAGATTTTACCGTGTGTGTCATTGGAGTGACTGAACCATCCGAACTTCCCTCTCTTCTTATCCGACAGATCTCCCAGAGACGGACCTGAGAGACAGCAACATAGAAATCTCTTTATTTCTCTTCCAACGTGAACAACAGTTCAGCACCGACACATTTCATCCATTCAGTGAAGAGAAAAACTATAAACACTCATCAGTCCACTAAAAGTTCTGTTGTTACCGTTGACAGACTCAGATTATTATTCTAAGTGTCTGACAACATTATGGGATGGATCCCTACAGAGATAGACCTTTTAGTTAAAGAGTAAGATCCTTTTAGTTTAACATGAAACAGCCCCGAAATCACCATCACCAAACTACACCAGACTCCATGTAAATAATCAGGACTTTTAGCGTGTATAGAGCCAGCATATCTCCACCAGACTCCATGTAAATAATCAGGACTTTTAGCCAGCATATCTCCACCAGACTCCATGTAAATAATCAGGACTTTTAGCCATATCTCACCAGACTCCATGTAAATAATCAGGACTTTTAGCGTGTATAGAGCCAGCATATCTCCACCAGACTCCATGTAAATAATCAGGACTTTTAGCGTGTATAGAGCCAGCATATCTCCACCAGACTCCATGTAAATAATCAGGACTTTTAGCGTGTATAGAGCCAGCATATCTCCACCAGACTCCATGTAAATAATCAGGACTTTTAGCGTGTATAGAGCCAGCATATCTCCACCAGACTCCATGTAAATAATCGGGACTTTTAGCGTGTATAGAGCCAGTATATCTCCACCAGACTCCATGTAAATAATCAGGACCTTTTTCTAAAAGTCCTTTATTATTTACATTTGCCCACTAACTTATATGTAGCTTGTGTGGTTTAATACGGGACCAATTTCAAAAACTGTTGTTCCCATCAGTTATTTACTAATTGGGTCCAGGTTGATAAATGTACTTCGTTACCTTCCCCCACTGGGGAGATCTGCAGCTTTGTTTCAGCCTCGTTGACTTCACTGGCTGACTCATTTGATTTAATTGGTGTCATTAATTTAAGTCAACTAACTAATGGAACCAATTAGAGTCCACTTGTTTTATTAATTGACATCCATTAACTTGTTGTGACTGACTGATTTTTCAAATTAACTGTGAATAAATGAAGACGAGTTAAACCGCAGAGGAAACATCACAGATACACACACACATGTACGCACAAACACACACATAAACACTCACACAAACACACATACACACACACCAAACCACACACAGACACACATAAACACACACACACACACACACACACACACACACACACACACATAAACACACACACACACACACACACACACATAAACACACCTACAACCACAGACACACACACCCACAGACACATAAACACACACACACACACATATACATATATGCACAACCACACACACATAAACACGCACACACACGCACACACACCCACAACCACACACCCACACACACACACACACACACACACACATACAGACATACAGACATACACACACACACACACACACACACACACACACACACACACACACACACACACACACACACACACACACACACACACACACACACACACATACAGACAAACACACACACACAAAAAGACACACACACAGACACACATACACACACAGACACACACAGACACACACACACACACACACACACACAGACACACACAGTCCATTGCCCCTGACCTTCTTCCTTTCCTCACCCATCTCATCAACATCTCCTTGTTTCCCCGATGCCCTCAAAGAGGCAAGAGTGACCCCACTACTCAAGAAACCAACACTCGACTCGTCTGATGTAAATAACTATAGACCCGTCTCCCTTCTTCCCTTTCTATCTAAAACTCTTGAGCGTGCCATTTATAATCAACTCTCTACCTATCTCCACCAGAACAACCTTCTTGATCCCCACCAGTCTGGCTTCAAGGCTGGTCACTCAACAGAAACCGCCCTCCTTGCTGTCACTGAGCAGCTTCACATCGCTAGAACAACCTCTCTCTCCTCCATCATCATCCTTCTGGACCTTTCTGCTGCCTTCGACACAGTGAACCACCAGATCCTCATTTCGACACTCTGGGTGTCTCAGGCTCTGCGCTCTCATTGCTCACATCTTACCTGTCAGACCGAACCTACCGGGTAACTTGGAGAGGATCTAGCTCAGAGCCTTGTCCACTCAAAACTGGGGTTCCTCAGGGATCAGTCCTGGGTCCCATCCTCTTCTCTCTGCATACCAACTCCCTCGGGTCTGTCATTCAGTCGCACGGCTTTTCTTATCACAGCTACGCAGATGATACCCAACTTATTCTCTCCTTTCCTGAGTCTGACACTCAAGTAGCAGCACGTATCTCGGCCTGTCTGACTGACATCTCTTCTTGGATGTCCACTAACCATCTGAAACTCAACCTCGACAAGACTGAGCTCCTTTTCCTTCCAGGGAAGGGCTCTCCTACCCAGGACCTGACTATAACAATCAACAACTCTGTGGTAGTCCCCACCCAGACTGATAGAAACCTGGGTGTGACACTTGATGACCAACTCTCCTTCACTGCTAACATCGCTGCAACCACCCGATCGTGCAGATACATGCTGCATAACATCAGAAGGGTACGTCCCCTTCTAACGCAGAAGGCTGCTCAGGTTCTGGTTCAGGCTCTAGTCATCTCACGTCTAGACTACTGCAACTCCCTCCTGATTGGCCTGCCTGCATGTGCCATCCGACCTCTGCAGCTCATTCAGAACGCAGCAGCTCGACTTGTCTTCAACCTCCCCAAGTTCTCTCACACTACACCGCTCCTCCGCTCTCTTCACTGGTTACCATTGGCTGCCCGCATCCGCTTCAAGACACTAGTACTTACTGTACATACAGGGCCACGAACGGATCAGCCCCAGCTTACATCCAGGACATGGTCCAACCATATACCCCAACCCGCCCACTCCACTCTGCATCAGCCAAACTGCTTGCTGCCCCCTCACAGCGAGGGAGAACTAATCACTCAACCAGATCCTGACTGTTCTCTGTCCTGGCTCCCAAATGGTGGAACGAGCTCCCCATCGACATCAGGATGGCTGAAAGCCTACCCATCTTCCGCCGAAGGCTAAAAACACATCTCTTCCGACTACACCTCGGATAAAATATTAAAAAAACACACTTACTACTTGTTGAGTTTGGACCTTCTCAGTTGAATGCACTTAATTGTAAGTCGCTTTGGATAAAAGCGTCAGCTAAATGACATGTAATAATGTAATGTAACTAACACACACACACACACACACACACACACATAAACACTCACACAAACACACACACACACACACCAAACCACACACAGACACACATAAACACGCACACACACACACACACACACAACCACACACACATAAACACGCACACACACCCACAACCACACAAACACAAACACACAAACAAACACACATACACACACACCAAACCACACACACACACACCAAACCACACACAGACACACATAAACACGCACACACACACACACACACACCACCACACACACATAAACACGCACACACACCCACAACCACACAAACACAAACACACAAACAAACACACATACACACACACCAAACCACACACAGACACACATAAACACGCACACACACCCACAACCACACAAACACAAACACACAAACAAACACACATACACACACACCAAACCACACACACACACACATAAACACACACACACACACACACACACACACACACCACACAAACATAAACACGCACACAAACGCACACAAACGCACACACACCCACAACCCCCCACACACACACACACACACACACACACACACACACACACCCACAACCACACAAACACACAAACCTACACACAGACACAACCACACAGACACACAGACACACACACACACACACACACACACACAGACACACCCACAGACACATAAACACGCACACACACACACGCACAACCACACACACACACACACACAGACACACCCACAGACACATAAACACACACACACACACACACAACCACACACACAAAACACGCACACACACTAGGTTCTCCAGTCAGTGCCCTTGATCAAGGCACTGGCTCAGATCTGGAGATGGTTCCCGGGCGCTGTGATTGGCTGCCCACTGCTCCCTTGAGGGATGGGTTAAATGCAGAGAATGAGTTTCGCTACATGTATGTGTATGTGACAAATAAAGTACCAAAACCCTTTATCTTTACACACACAACCACACACACACACACACACACACACACACACACACACGAGGCAAGCACATACGCACACTAAAGCCTTTGTTTCCTACACATTTTAGCAAGCAAGGATGCACACACATATCTGTCACACAAACACACACACACACACACACACACACACACACACTAACAGACACAGTGTGTCTTACGTGGGTTTCCGTCCTCGTCCAGTTCGTCCATGTCC
>NC_041337.1:36049979-36052479 GCF_004354835.1 Perca flavescens | reverse complement strand
TGTGTTTTATATATGTGTATGTGTCTGTATATATGTGTGTGTTTATATATGTGTGTTTATATATGTATGTGTGTGTATGTGTCTGTATATGTGTGTGTTTATATATGTGTGTTTATATATGTGTGTGTGTGTGTTTATATATGTGTGTCTGTATATGTGTGTGTGTTTATATATGTGTGCGTGTGTGTCTGTATGTGTCTGTATATGTGTGTGTGTTTGTATGTATATGTGTGTGTGTTTATATGTCTGTATATGTGTGTGTGTTTGTATATATGTGTGTGTGTGTGTGTATGTGTGTGTGTGTATATATGTGTGCGTGTGTATGTGTGTGTTTATATATGTGTGCGTGTGTATGTGTCTGTATATGTGTGTGTGTTTATATATATGTGTGTGTATGTGTCTGTATATGTGTGTGTGTTTATATGTGTGTGTGTTGTGTCTGTATATGTGTGTGTGTTTATATATGTGTGCGTGTGTATGTGTCTGTATATGTGTGTGTGTTTTATATATGTGTGCGTGTGTATGTGTCTGTATATGTGTGTGTGTTTATATATGTGTGTGTATGTGTCTGTATATGTGTGTGTGTTTATATATGTGTGTATGTGTCTGTATATGTGTGTGTGTTTATATATGTGTGTGTGTATGTGTCTGTATATGTGTGTGTGTTTATATATGTGTGCGTGTGTATGTGTCTGTATGTGTGTGTGTTTATATATGTGTGTGTGCGTATGTGTCTATATGTGTGTGTGTTATATATGTGTGCGTGTGTATGTGTCTGTATATGTGTGTGTGTTTATATATGTGTGCGTGTGTATGTGTCTGTATATGTGTGTGTGTTTATATATATGTCTGTATATGTGTGTGTGTGTATGTGTCTGTATATATGTGTGTGTGTTTATATATATGTGTGTGTATATGTGTGTGTGTTTATGTGTCTGTATATGTGTGTGTGTTTATATATGTGTGTGTGTATGTGTCTGTATATGTGTGTGTGTTTATATATGTGTGCGTGTGTATATGTGTGTGTGTTTATATATGTGTGCGTGTGTATGTGTCTGTATATGTGTGTGTTTATATATGTGTGTATGTGTCTGTATATGTGTGCGTGTGTATATGTCTGTATATGTGTGTGTGTTTATATATGTGTGCGTGTGTATGTGTCTGTATATGTGTGTGTTTATATATGTGCGTGTGTATGTGTCTGTATATGTGTGTGTGTTTATATATGTGTGTATATGTGTCTGTATGTGTCTGTATATGTGTGTGTGTTTATATATGTGTGTGTGTTTATATATGTGTGTGTATGTGTCTGTATATGTGTGTGTGTTTATATATGTGTGTGTGTATATATGTGTGTGTGTTTATATATGTGCGTGTATGTGTCTGTATATGTGTGTGTGTTTATATATGTGTGCTGTGTATGTGTCTGTATATGTGTGTTGTTTATATATGTGTGCGTGTGTATATGTCTGTATATATGTGTGTGTTTATATGTGTGTGTGTTTATATATGTGTGTGTATGTGTCTGTATATGTGTGTGTGTTTATATATGTGCGTGTGTATGTGTCTGTATATGTGTGTGTTTTATATGTGTGTGTTATGTGTCTGTATATATGTGTGTTTATATATATGTGTATGTGTCTGTATATATGTGTGTGTTTATATATATGTGTGTTTATATATGTGTATGTGTCTGTATATGTGTGTGTGTTTATATATGTGTGCGTGTGTATGTGTCTGTATATGTGTGTGTGTTTGTGTTTATATATGTGTGTGTGTGTGTGTTTATATGTCTGTCTGTATATGTGTGTGTTTATATATGTTGTATATATGTGTGTGTTTATATATGTGTGTGTGTGTATGTGTCTGTATATGTGTGTGTTTATATGTGTGCGTGTGTATGTGTCTGTATATGTGTGTGTGTTTATATATATGTGTGCGTGTGTATGTGTCTGTATATGTGTTATATATATGTGTATGTGTGTGTGTATGTGTCTGTATATGTGTGTGTTTTATATATGTGTGTGTGTATGTGTCTGTATATGTGTGTGTGTTTATATATGTTGCGTATATGTGTCTGTATATATGTGTGTGTGTTTATATATGTGTGTGTGTATGTATCTGTATATGTGTGTGTTTATTATGTGTGCGTGTGTATGTGTCTGTATATGTGTGTGTGTATATATGTGTCTGTATATGTGTGTGTGTTTATATATGTGTGCGTGTGTATGTGTCTGTATATGTGTGTGTGTTTATATATGTGTGCGTGTGTATGTGTGTATATGTGTGTGTGTTTATATATGTGTGCGTGTGTATGTGTCTGTATATGTGTGTGTGTTTATATATGTGTGTGTGTGTGTCTGTATATGTGTGTGTGTTTATATGTGTGTGTGTATGTGTCTGTATATGTGTGTGTGTTTATATATGTGTGCGTGTGTATGTGTCTGTATATGTGTGTGTGTTTATATGTGTGTTTATATATGTGTGCGTGTGTATGTGT
>NC_041337.1:36020488-36049479 GCF_004354835.1 Perca flavescens | reverse complement strand
GGCTTACTGTGAGGGGGCGGGGCTAACAGGGGGTGAGCTGCCTTGCTGCAGGGCAGCGGTCTAACCTCCTCCTCTGTGTCTCCAGGCTCTGCCGTACGTCGCTCTGCTCATCGCCATGATCTTCTTCATCTACGCCGTCATCGGGATGCAGGTGAGCTCACACTGACCTATCAGGGCAACAGGACAACAAAGGGGGCGGGGCTTAGAGACGTTTTCTCTTAGTCCCGCCCCTTCTGTCAGACTACAGAACCAACAGAGTTGTTCATTGGGCGGTTTGTTAGTCACAGGTTAACGATCACAAACGAACAAATCACATACTGGCTGCAGCTGTTGATGGTTGCTCTCTTTCTCTGTCTGTCTGTCTGTCTGTCTGTCTGCCTCTATTTGTCTGTCTGTCTGTCTCTCTGCCTGTCTGTCTGCCTGTCTGTCTGTCAGACCTTTGGGAAGATAGCGATGCAGGATTACACTCAGATCAACAGAAACAACAACTTCCAGACGTTTCCTCAGGCTGTTCTCCTCCTCTTCAGGTCAGGTCCTCCTCCTCTTCCTCCTCCTCCTCTTCTTCATCTTCTTCCTCCTCTTCCTCCTCCCCTTCCTCCTCCCCTTCCTCCTCTTCCTCTTCCTCCTCTTCAGGTCAGGTCCTCCTCCTCTTCCTCTTCCTCTTCCTTCTCCTCTTCTTCCTCCTCTTCGTCTTCCTCCTCCTCTTCCTGCTCTTCTTCCTCTTTCCCTTCCTCCTCTTCAGGTCAGGTCCTCCTCCTCTTCCTCCTCCTCCTCTTCTTCCTCTTCCTCCTCTTCCTTCTTCCTCTTCCTCCTCTTCCTCCTCTCTCTCCTCCTCCTCCTGCTCTTCTTCCTCTTTCCCTTCCTCCTCCTCTTCTTCCTCTTCCCCTTCCCCATCTTCTTCCTCCTCTTTCCCTTCCTCCTCTTCAAGTCAGGTCGTCCTCCTCTTCTTCCTCTTCTTCCTCCTCCTCTTCCTTCTCCTCTTCTTCCTCTTCCTCCTCCTCCTCCTCCTCTTCTTCCTCTTCCCCTTCACCATCCTCTTCCTCCTCTTCCCCTTCCTCATCCTCTTCCTCCTCTTCAGGTCAGATCCTTCCTCTTCCTCCTCCTCCTCTTCCTTCTCTTCTTCCTCTTCCTCCTCCTCCTCCTGCTCCTCTTCTTCTTTCCCTTCCTCCTCCTCTTCTTCCTCTTCCCCTTCCCCATCCTCATCCTCTTCCTCCTCTTCAGGTCAGATCCTTCCTCTTCCTCCTCCTCCTCTTCCTTCTCTTCTTCCTCTTCCTCCTCCTCCTCCTCCTGCTCTTCTTCCTCTTTCCCTTCCTCCTCCTCTTCTTCCTCTTCCCCTTCACCATCCTCTTCCTTCTCTTCCTAATCCTCTTCCTCTTCCTCCTGTTATTACAAGACTTAAATATTTTGTTGTCCTCTTGATATTTCTGTTGCCTGCAGACTATACTGCTCATTATAATTACACTATATTCTTTCATAGATGTGATTGTGAAAACTGAACACTATTTAAAAACATTTTCCAGTTGCATTATGGGAAATGCAGTCCAGAAAACTGTTTCTGCTCAGACTTGGACTTTAGTGATTAGAATCTGTCTCAACAACAAAATACTGTAAAAATCGTATGGTGTGTGTGTGTGTGTGTGTGTGTGTGTGTGTGTGTGTGTGTGTGTGCAGGTGTGCCACAGGTGAGGCATGGCAGGAGATCATGTTGGCCAGTCTTCCTGGTAAACGCTGTGACCCCGAGTCGGACTACGAACCAGGAGAAGAGTTCAGCTGCGGCAGCAACTTTGCCATCGTTTATTTCATCAGCTTCTTCATGCTGTGTGCTTTCCTGGTCAGAACACACACACACACACACACACACACACACACACACACACACACACACACACACACACACACACACACACACACACACACACACACAGACAGACAGACAGACAGACAGACACAGACACACACACACACAAACACACACACACATTGCCTGATTGTTTCTCTTTCAGATCATTAATCTGTTCGTCGCCGTCATCATGGACAACTTTGACTATCTGACACGTGATTGGTCGATTCTGGGACCGCATCATCTGGACGAGTTTAAGAGGATCTGGTCTGAATACGATCCAGAGGCCAAGTATGTTTGTTCTGCTGTAATTACAGTCACCCACGTACTGTAGTACAATGTTGACACACACACACACACACACACACACACAGGTGTTACTATACAGAGACACACACACACACACAGGTGTTACTATACAGAGACACACACACACACACAGGTGTTACTATACAGAGACACACACACACACACACACACATACACACACACACAGACACACAGGCACAGAGACAGAAACACACACACAGGTGTTACTATACAGACACACACACACACACACAGAGACAGAAACACACACACACACACACACAGGTGTTACTATACAGACACACACACACACACACACACACACAAATGTTACTATACAGAGACACACACACACACAGGTGTTACTATACAGAGACACACACACACACACACACACACACACACACACACAGACAGACACACACAGACACACAAGTGTTACTATACAGAGACACACACACACACACAGGTGTTACTATACAGAGACACACACACACACACACACACACACACACACACACACAGGTGTTACTATACAGACACACACACACACACACACACACACACACACACACACACAGGTGTTACTATACAGACACACACACACACACACACACACACAGGTGTTACTATACACACACACACACACACACACACACACACAGGTGTTACTATACAGAGACACACACACACACACACACACACACACACACAGGTGTTACTATACAGAGACACACACACACACACACACACACACACACACACACACACACACACACACACACACACAGGTGTTACTATACAGAGACACACACACACACACACACACACACACACACACAGGTGTTACTATATACAGACACACACACACACACACACACACACACACACACACAGGTGTTACTATACAGAGACACACACACACACACACACACACACACACACAGGTGTTACTATACAGAGACACACACACACACACACACACACACACACACACAGGTGTTACTATACAGAGAGACACACACACACACACACACACACACACAGGTGTTACTATACAGAGACACACACACACACACACACACACACACACAGGTGTTACTATACAGAGACACACACACACTATACACTAAAATCGCGGCAAAAGTGACCAAAACATCGGAAAAGGTGGAAAGAAAGTCGGTGGGCCAAATTCTTTTTTGTTTTGTGAACCTAAATTTATTTAGTGTTGTGTTAAGAATCTCTAAAAGACGTGTTTGTTCTGATTTCTGGAGGAAGGAGGAGAGGCTGGGGTCGAATTGAAAGCTAAGCGAAAGGTTTAATGAAACTACATGAAAAACGACAAGAAAAAACACAATCAAACGTGAAACTCAAAACACTGCCAGCAGCAGACGGCAAAACCTGCTCCCCCCTGTCGGGTCCCAGTCGGCAGCCATGCCACATGACAAAACAAATACACGGTAAACAGCCGACTCCAGAAGCTTCCGCTTGCCGGGTCACACAGCTGAAGCCCTGAGACATCCCCCGGATCACACATTTATTCCCCTACACCTGGATAAGGACACACCTCTGAATTTCAAGTCACAGACCAAAGTTGTTTATCATGGTTTGATTTGATTTTATTAGGATTCCCATTAGCTGATGCAAAACATCAGCTACTCTTCCTGGGGTCCACACAGAACATAAAACTCCATTTTCAGACAAAACAAACAAACTACAAATAAAAAGATAAACAAAACAAAACATGATATTTTCAATCTAAAACAGACACAAACAATCACAAAATCTAAAAGCAAGATAACTAATATTTGTCTCCTTGCAGATATACACATTTCTTTCCATGTATACAAATAGTAATATAAGATCTCATAATGAATACACAAATGCAGAACATAAAAATTTCAATTTTATAACATCTTTGTTTACATTTCAATCTTCCTATACATAAACTAAATACAAAAATAAGATTATAGTCTTCTGGCCCTTAAATGATCATTTACTTGTTTTTTAAAACTTGATATATTAGACACTTTGGCAATCTCTACTGGAAGGGAGTTCCGAGCAACCATTCCTCGATACAATACTGTATGTTGCATTGATTTTAAAGTGGAAGTGGAAGTGTTGATTCTACAGTAATATGCATTTCCTTTGTTCTAATCACGTCTAGCTCAACAGGGGGTGGCTCCCCAAAAAAAGAGACAACAGTTACCTTTTCCTGTGGGGACAATGAGTCTCCTACAGTATGCTAAATAACAGACATGACCTAATTAATTCTTTAGAAGATAAGTTTGTGTGAGGCAGTCAAATGCTGATTAGTGTATTTGATAAGATGTACCTGCAAACTGCATATAACCAAAAGTACATTGTTTTCAAAAACGTAAGCATAGTTTTAACTCTTTTACAACCTAACAGTTGTAGACACTTATTTATCTGCTCTCCTCTCTTCCCTCAGGGGTCGTATAAAACACCTGGACGTGGTGGCTCTGCTCAGGAGGATTCAGCCTCCGCTGGGTTTTGGGAAACTGTGTCCTCACAGAGTGGCCTGTAAGGTAAAAATACTAGGGCTGTCAAAATAACTCGTTAATTTCGATTACCGTATTTTTCGGAGTATAAGTCGCTCCGGAGTATAAGTCGCATTTATTTAGAATATAAATACGATATATATAAATATAAGAGTTATTCAACTACACAATAGCACACAGAACAATACGCTGAAT
Source organism: Perca flavescens (assembly GCF_004354835.1). NCBI lineage: Eukaryota > Metazoa > Chordata > Actinopteri > Perciformes > Percidae > Perca > Perca flavescens. Next base: position 36,044,613 of record NC_041337.1, on the reverse strand, counting down.
ACGGTAGGTGTCCGGTATGTTAACGTAACACATTAACAGTTATTGAACTATACAATAGCACCCAGAACAACTAGCTAGCAGGGCGTGGAGCATGGAGGTATTAAAAGGCGTGGAGACGAAGCTGCACCGTGAACGAGCCCCTCCCGACTCCTTCCTCCTCCTCTGGACATCTAGCTTTCAGCCCACGATTAGCCGATTAGCCGATTAGCTTTCTTTTTTTTCTTCATTGCAGTAAGAGTCACCTTTTCTCCAGTCTCCCTCATAAGTTTCTCCCTCATTTCAAACTCTCTTTCTGTTGATTACCGTTTTCGGGGCTGCATATTTTACTACCTGCAGTTTGTCTCTTTTCTTTCTCAGTTGTCTTTAGGAGGAGCGTTCTAGTTGTCCCAAGCCTAGAGCGCCCTCTCGTGGCTGTAGACGGTAATGTTTTCAGTATGAATTAACATGTAAAAACATGTTAAATTATATATATTTTGATATATAAGTCGCACCTGACTATAAGTCGCAGGACCAGCCAAAGTAGGAAAAAAAGTGCGATTTATAGTCCGGAAAATACGGTAGTTAATCTGAGAAAAAATAACACGTCAAAAAAAAAGAACGCAGATTAATCCATTCCATATTGACGTTTGACCCGGAGCCTTTCTAGCCACCATTCGAGTGTAAGATGAAGGAGGGAGACGAGGATGAGCTGCCTGGATCATTGATTGGAACATTTAGCTACTCGTTACTTCTTCCTGCCAACCCTGGCTACGGAAATCTGGTGCCCTGATGTGTCTGCTCTTCTCTCTGATGCTCTGAGACGGACGATACAGGCAACACAAACACCGCTGCACATGACGCTAGTTAACACTATACTCGACAGCAGCTAACGTTAGCCTACCGCTAGCTAGTAGCTGGATTAAACACTGTTAAAATGCTAACAGCTAACGCTAAACGGTGTGAAGTTTGACTGTGTTTTACTGTAGAGGATTCAACGCCGGTATGTAACCGTCTGCTAGCCTGACCAGCCAGCTGCCACTAGGCTGCGTCTAGATTTCTAGGCTAATAATCTGCAGCTGCCGTCGGAAAGACAACACAGACGGTGCCTTCAATGAAACTGGTAAACTACAGCCTCGTGGTGCATTTGAAGTTATTGTAAATGTCCTTTTCCCATCTGGTGGTTGTTTTTGTCGTTCAACAGCAATTTACTAGTGAAATAAGTTATTGTTATTGTTATGGATTATTATCAAATCACTTAATGTTGACCATATGATATATATATATATATATATATATATATATATATATATATATATATATATATATATATATATATATATATACAAGCCCTTCTTTAATGTCACCGACTGTTGTTTAGTACCCTTCTTTTTTCTTTTCTTTTTTTACTTTCAGGCACCGTTAATTATGTATGCGATTAATTTCGATTAATTAATCACAGAGTATGTAATTAATTCGATTAATTTTTTTAATCGATTGACAGCCCTATAAAATATATATAATCTTTTCAACAAGTTTGTTTCAATAAAATTTGGTTTTTGTCGCATTTTTTTTCTACTTCTTTGTCGCCTTTTTCTTAAGGTTTTTTGGGCAATGTTTATGGCCTTTTTTGTGCCATTTTTACAAAAACTTTTTTCAATACATTTTTTTTTTTTTTTTTTTTTTTTTTTTCGAAGTTTTTTTGGACAATTTGTTTTGCTTTTTTTGAAATACATGCAGACATGTCCCCGGGATAGTTGGAGATCTCATCTTTAAACAAACTCCGGTCAGATATAAAACCTGTTCCTGTTCCTCTTGCTCTCTCTCTCTCTCTCTCTCTCTCTCTCTCAGCGTCTCGTAGCGATGAACATGCCTCTGAACGCTGATGGGATGGTGACCTTTAACGCCACGCTCTTCGCTCTGGTTCGCACCGCCCTCAAGATCAAGACTGAAGGTATCTGATTGGTCTATAGGTTTAGATTCTGGATGGCTAAGCACTGATCCTGGTTACCTCCAGGATCTGGGCTAAGCTAGGCTCGATGGAGTTGGTTAGCTCCAGGATCTGTGCTAAGCTAGGCTAGATGGAGACGGTGACCTCCAGGATCTGTGCTAAGCTAGGGTAGATGGAGCCGGTTACCTCCAGGATCTGTGCTAAGCTAGGCTAGATGGAGCCGGTTACCTCCAGGATCTGTGCTAAGCTAGGCTAGATGGAGCCGGTTACCTCCAGGATCTCTGCTAAGCTAGGCTAGATGGAGCCGGTTACCTCCAGGATCTGTGCTAAGCTAGGCTAGATGGAGCCGGTTACCTCCTGGGTCTGTGCTAAGCTAGGCTAGATGGAGCCGGTTACCTCCAGGATCTGTGCTAAGCTAAGCTAGGCTAACGGTGGGTGCCAATAAGTACCTTCATCATCAACCGTTGCTAGGTAACCCTGACCAGGAGAACGAGGAGTTGAGGGTGATCATCAAGAAGATCTGGAAGAGAATGAAACCCAAACTGCTGGATGAAGTAATACCTCCACACGAAGGTACTGAAACAACAACCGATACTAGTTATACAAGGAACACTTCTTACTATACTACAAACACCATAAATACCACCATAACCAGTAACCACAAATACCACCATAACCAGTCCCTCCAGAAAAACGTGATTATGCGATCGCATAATTCAACGCATAATCAGCCAAAGCCTGCGTATTTATGCGGGGGGCTTGCATGATTACATAATCCCCGCATTTTCGTTGCAAAAAGCAAAGAAAAAAAGCAGAAAAATGAAAAATGTTGCGTTTACTTCACACAAGAGCAGCCATTTTCCCCTGTTGCCATGGGAACATCATGAAGTGACATAATTACACGATGTGAACATCATTGAAAAGCAGCGTGTTGGGGGAGAAATCACTTTTATTTCTCTTTTTCATCAAACTGCAGTTTTTGCAAGTTCGCGCAATTTCATCGCATAAAATTGCATAAATATCATATATAGCATATTCAGTCGCATTTGTTAAGAAAACGTGTCGCATAATCGAGGATTTTTGCCCTGCAACAATCACAAAAAAACTCTGTTTCTGGAAGGACTGTATAAGTACTGCTGGTACTGCGATAAGTACTGCTGGTACGGCGATAAGTACTGCTGGTACTGCGATAAGTACTGCTGCTACTGCGGCTGACTGAGCTGTTGTCGTCCTGCAGAGGAGGAAGTCACCGTGGGGAAGTTTTATGCGACCTTCCTGATTCAGGATTACTTCAGGAAGTTCAGGAAGAGGAAAGAGAAAGGAGATCTGCCCGTAGAGGCAGACGCCACCAACCCGTCTGCTATCCAGGTCTGTCTGTCTGTCTGTCTGTCTGTGTGTTTGTGTGTCTGTCTGTGTGTCTGTCTGTCTGTCTGTCTGTCTGTCTGCCTGTGTGTGTGTTTGTGTGTGTGTGTCTGTCTGTCTCTCTACCTGTCTGTCAGTCTGTCTCTCTGTCTGTCAGTCTATCTCTCTCTCTCTCTCTGTCTGTCTATCTATCTCTGTCTGTCTGTCTGTCTGTCTGTCTATCTGTCTGTTTATCTCTCTCTCTCTCTGTCTGTCTGTCTGTCTCTCTGTCTGTCTGTCTGTCTGTCTGTCTGTCTGTCTGTCTGTCTAAAACACATGTTACACCAAAACTGATCAGACTGCTTTGAAGGCAGACATCCCATATGTTTTACGTTCCCATTGTCTACTCTATACCATGCTTTATTTTGCATAAATATTTTGACCAAAAAGTTACAAATCTATCGTGTGTAATTCTTATATTGCACATTCAAGTTTTGAAGCTAACTATGGGAACGGGAAGCAGCATGTCAACCTGCAAATAAATGATATTTATTAACAGAAGAGTTTAAAGAAGGATTACCAAAGGATTACAAAAAACGTAAAAAAGACCCGTGGGTGCTGTTTAACTCTAACCTGACTCCACCAGATGGATCGCTTCCCATTAGCTCGGCATATCCATCTGGGAACTTACCGTTGGAGAACTTTTGGGAAGGGGGGCGAAAATCCTGTCACCTATAGTTGGTGATATACGGGGCCAAATCAACCAATCAGATCAACGAAGCGTATGAAAATACAACCACGAGCCAGACTACCCCTGCTGCTGCTGTAGGCAAAGCATAGCTCGTTAGCTCAGCAAGTTAGCAACATGTCGGTAAAGGAGATTTACCGTTTGTGTAATGAGAATTTAGGAATAAAAGAATAAAAGGCCCCATTTCAGGTTCCCGGTCCATATTCCAAAAGAAGGATCCAAGAGGAAAAAGCATTAGTGAGCGGCTAACAGAATTAGGGCTACCGCTGTCTGAAAATCCTGGTCAGCTGATTGGATAAACCATCTGTCTATCACCTAAACCCACCTCAAAACCAACGCTGATTGGTCGGTTGTTTGGCGAACGGCTCCAAATGTTCTCTACACACAGAAAAATAATGGTTCTTTAATGGTTCTTCAAAGAGTCATCACCAATTGAAGAACCTCTATATTCAAGGAATGGTTCTTCAAGCCTTTTATATGGTTCTTTTAAGTACTAAAGGTTCTTGGTAGCCAAAAACAATGAAGTTAGGGCACCAACAATTATTTTCATTATTGATTAATCTGCAGATTTTCTCGATTGTTTAGTTTGCATATAAACATCAGAAAGCCGTGAACAATGCACAGCGCAGTTTCCCAAAAAGTGTTTGACGTGATTGGTTTACTGCGTGGTAAAAGTACTAACAGGACTAGAAATACTTGGTAAATTACCAGCATTCAAAATGTTAAGTAACAGTACAAAAAATATTGATGGATTGATGGATGTAAATGTCACTTAAATTTTGCAGTTGAAAATATTGGGTGTAATTGTACATTTTTTGTAACTAAAAAAACCAAATAAATGTAGTGGAGTATTAAAAAAGGATTACACAAGAAGTATGCCTATACTGTACTTGATTGAGTAAATGTTTTGAGGTATAGGTCAAATTAGTTTATGCTCTTTTCCCCTCATCAATACTTCACAGACGCACGCACGGACACACACGCACACACACACACAGACACACACACACACACACACACACACACACACACACACACACACACACACACACACTCATGAGTCATGACATGAATAAACGTTTGTTTCGTATCATTACATCAGATCATAGCCTATCGTATGTGTACAGGTTTAGCTTAGTTTAAAAACAGTCTAACGATTTTATAATAATAGTCTGTTGATTTAGGTTCGTTTTTTTAACGTTATTAAATATAAATCCAACAAGCTCTGCGTTGCAAATATATACCGTCAAAGGACTATGGCGGGCGGAGACAGAAACACATTGAGGAGTGCGCTCTGTCTGGCACCCCGCCCGCTCGATCTTCACACAGGAGAAAAACGAGCGCACCTCTTCAACAGGCGTACACCAGTCACCCCACATCGTCTCTCGGGGACTTGGCATCGGACCAGCGGCTAGTTTTCTCCTAAACTACACTCTGGCTCCTGGGGCAGGGAGGCGAGGTAAGCGTTTTCATTTTACTGGCAGTTTGCTGCTGAAAATGTGCTTGTTTAAACAGTGCTTCTAGAATAAACTCTCTGATGTTATCTACATTAGCTAACCTAACTTAGCTAGCTAGCTTATGAAGGGTAACTTCATACATTTAACTTCATTAACGTTATTTCAAAAGAGTCGTTAATGGAGACATGTCAAGGCTGTGTCGTTGTTGTCTTCTATGTCTGTTTGCCGATTCAATGTTACGTTATCTAATAAGTAATGTTTTTTTTAATTAAGAAATACCTGAGTCATTGTGTGCAACATTGGCTGGTTTAGCTAGCTAGCTAGGTCAATGCTACGACAAACGTTAGCACGCTAAAACGTAGCTAACGTTGATTTAGCTCGGTTTAAGGAAAGGTTTATGAATAAAACGTTACTAACGATAGCTAATCCACCGACCGTTAGTAACGTACGGACATTGCCAATGGTAAATTCGTTTTTTATATGTTAATTTATAAGTGTAAAAATGGGCGGCAAAAGCGTTTTTCACCGGCAACTGTCACCGTCCTCAGCCCTAACGTCTATATTAAAAGAAGAACGCCGCCATCTTGCTTGCTGAAAAGTGAACATGCAGAAAAAGGAGGAAAATTTGTTTTCAGCGATCATGTAGCCTATTTTGAATGCTCACCTTTTCATGTTGTATGTGTTTTTAATTGTTTGTATAACGTTACTAGCCATATATATATATATATATATATATATATATATATATATATATATATATATATATATATGTGTGTGTGTGTGTGTGTGTGTGTGTGTGTGTGCGCGCGCGCGCGTGTGTTTTCAGATTCAGACTTCGATGTTAAATGTTACTCAGATCATTTTAAATGTGTGTTCACAGAAAACTACTTACCACCAGACACCACCAGATTTTACCACTGACTACCAGCTGTTCCACAAGGGCAGCTAGGTGTTGAGAGTCTTTTAATATTTTACTTGGCAGGTAAAACCAAGGGTCAGACTGAATTGTTCAGTTGGCTGTTTTTAAGGAATATTGATGGCATCGAAAAGTATGTGTGATCTTGTTTCCTGGGGACCTCGGGACTGGAGGAACAGAGGGAGTTCATACGAGGCTGCAAAATGTAAGTAAAACTCTAAGATATGGACTTTAAAGACTCCATTTTATGTCTGTTACACCAGACCCCACTCTGTGTTTTGTGTTTTCCTCAACAGACACCAGAGAAGGCCCTCAGGACGAGCCAGTACGGCAGGCTGATGTTGGCGCTGACTCCCCTAGAGGCTCAACCCCAAGGGCAGCGTATCGCGTGGCACAACAGACTTGCAGCCCCCCCACACACACACACACACACACACACACACAAACACGTAAATAGTTGTTTTATTGTGTTTTTATAGATTGGTTAAGATTCATTTTGTATTATTAGATGTTCTATTTTAGTAAATGTTAAGATTAATTTTCTTTTAGTGTGTTTTCAAATGTTTTTCAATATTGGTATGTGTTTAATACAAGTTCCTTTTTTACTTAAAATGACACAACTATAATACTGAGCACGCTTAGCCTAAACATGAAGCTATGAACACCAAATTGGTCAGGTATTCTTAACACAGGCTCACCTTTGAGTTTGAAAAGGTTCATTATTAATAAAGCGAGAGCTTTATTAAATTACATAGATATCCAGTGCAATACTTAACAACTGTCATAGAGTGAATGGGAACTTCCCCAGTTTCCTCACTGTCATTTCTTTTAGGGACAGACTACTACTATCTGGAACCAGCTTGGTTTAGTAGAGCACTCTCCACTGTACAACACATCCAAATTTCATAGTCATAACTCATTTCAAAGTGTTTTTATTGTGACCAGAAATCCTCCTTACACGTCAATAACCTAATTTCAAAAACTGACATTTGTCAGACTCATGACAGGGAACTCAGGGTAGGGCTGCACAATTAATCGAATTTTAATCACGATTACGATTTTGGCTTCCCACGATCAAATTTGCGTGATCGAGCGATATTTAAAATGCGTCATTGAACGCTCCTTATCAAAGTTTTTGCAAAGCCAAAGCGCTCCATAAACCACTGTCTGATCACATGCCTCTGTGAGCCAATCAGAGTTGTTCCCTACACCGCGCAGCTTAGTTTCTAGATGTAGACAGTCACAGAGGACAGAGTAACGGGAGGAAAATCACACAACAGGTAGCAGTCGGTCATCATAAGCCGGTCACGATGTTTACCAGTAAACGCAATTTTTTGTCCCGTCGGTGTTGTTTTTCAGACAACAGCAGTGACCATAGTGCCAGTTTGTTAGCCTGTTAGCTCATAGCTTTAGCAGCAGACTGTTTGACGTCCCGCTGTTGGAATCCTCTATAGTGAAATACATTTCATCAGGTCACCTTACGGCAAACAGCTGAAATGGCATTACTCCTTCACAGTATTCTTCAATAAAGGAGGAATGTAGCACAATATGGATGTAAAAGCAGTTATAATTAGCCTATGTGACAAAAAAAATAGTTTTGGTTAAAATCAACAAATCGTGATAATTAATCGTGATCTCAATATTGATCAAAATAATCGTGATTATCATTTTGGCCATAATCGTGCAGCCCTAACTCAGGGTTCTTACTTTACCAAATGGCGGTGGACACCAGGGGAACTTTGTGACACGGCAGTCGGGACACTGGGGAATCCAGAACTCCCAGTGTTGTGAATCACTATAGTGACTTTCACTAAATATTTCAAAAGTTTTTGATTCAACTCTGAAATGTTGCTGTCTTGCTGATTTGAGCATGTTCTGAATGTTCAGCCAATCAGATTGCCTGGTTGGATCTACTTATATTGTCATTGTGTAACATTTGTTACATTTTTCTAATTTTTTTGTAATGTAATTTAATTAAATATGGTCAACAATAAACAATAAAGTTGTCAAATAGCCAAATATACGCATGTTTTGTTCTTGTTTTTAAATAATACCCATAATAACATTTAAAATGAACAAAGAACCATTTATTCTGAAGAACCTTTTGAAAGAGGTTCTTTATTGAACCAGTTGGCTCCACAAAGAACCTTCTTGAAAACGGTTCCTTAAAGAACTAATTTTTAATATGGTTCTTTGAAGAACCATTAATAGTTTTGTGATGGTTCTTTGAGGCACTATTAATGGTTCTTTAGAGAACCATTTACAGAAATGGTTCTTTAAGGAACCTCTTGTTAAAAGGTCCTTTGTGGAACTGAAAATGGTTCTTCTATGGCATCACTCTTAAGAACCATTTTTGGTTCCAGTTAGCACCTTTTTTTTTTTCTGTGTGTATCTCAAGATGCAAGGCTGATCTGCGAGTGGAAAACTGAGTTTAACTCAAAGAAACAAACAGAACTGAAAGAGGAATCTTTAAAATAAGAGCTAATCACAAAAAATTGCACCGAATCCAGATTTTTGGGGTTCAGCCGAATACCGAATCCACTGGTTGAGATTGTGCTGACTCCTCCTCCCATCCTCGGACCATGAACCCAGTAAACACATGAATGAAGTCAACAGGGACTGAAGTTGCTGCATTCTGGCTGCTGTCTGGAGATTCCTTCATGCACCACTCGTATTCTTTCAGATGTTTCAGACATTGACATATATATAATGGACCAATAGACCCCGTGTCTCTGGTCTGAGACCAGTGAAGGATATTAGAAGCACTTTTCCGGTGATCTCTTGCTTTACTGAGCAGCCTCCAACTGAGCTTGAAGACGTAGATGTGACGTGAGCAACGTGTCTGAAAGTGTGAAGTCTTCTGGTAGCTGTGAGAGAGAAATCTCAATCATTCCCAATCTCACAGAGACGGAGAGTGTAGGTATATGTAAGGAGATAACATAGACACAGGCTAATTACTGATCACTAACATGCTAGTTAACATTAGTAATTAAACCTAAACAGATAATGGAAGTCCAAACTGCCTGTGAGCTTCTCCTGTACTATACGGTAATTCCTCTACTGTGTGACAGTAAGTCTCGTGGTTATGACCCAATCGTTACGCCTATTTTTATAAAAGCGTCTGCTACGGAGCCATAACGTGAGCTACAAGGTAATGGAGCCTTTTATACATTGTCGTGTTTCTTTAGAAATAAACAACGGAGAAATAGAGTCTTTAAACGCTTCAGATGTAAAGTTATTCTCTGTCAAAGTGACGTCAAAAAAAATGGCGGTCAGTGGAATGCTAACAGGAGGTGATACCTTTGTAAAAACAAAATGGCGCCATCGGAGGTTCGAGTTCTGAAGCGAAGTTTACCCCCGCTTGGTTTCAGGCCAAATGTTGTAACAGCGGCCATGTTGTGTATAGTTTAGGGTCCTCGCCACCACCAGACCAATCAGCATTGAACAGATTGAATATGTAGCTGGACTTGAATAGCCTCGTGAGATCGTCCTGATCTGGCGAGCTCCAGTTTTCAACTCGCAGATCAGTCTGGCATCTTGAGATGGAGAATATTTGGAGCCTTTCGCCAAACGACCGACCAATCAGTGTTGGTTTAGATGCGACGCCAACGAGAAGCGACTGTTCAGTCTAAACAACGTGGCGGCTTCCACGGATGAGATGAGCGTAGCTATCGCAGCGAGTTTTATCAGAATTAGAAAGTATTCCTTCATTGGAAGAAGAGCTAAAAAAAAAACGGCACTGGAGGCTTTTCTCGGAGGAAAAGATGTTTCTGCTCTTCTCCCGACTGGTTTCGGCAAAAGTTTGATCCGATTGGTTGATTTGGCCCGTCTATCACCAACTATAGGTGGTGATAGACAGATGGTTTATCCAATCAGATAACCAGGATTTTCACCCTTTGCGAAGCAACCCATCTGGTGGAGTCAGGTTAGGACTTGAATGGACTTCTTTTGACTGAAAGTACTGCCAAACAATGTCCACTTTCTCACAGCCTATGGCATTGAACGCTCCACCTACGTAATCAACGGCGCCGTCACTACGGAGACCAGCGTAGCGCGCCGAGTGCAAGTGTAGGGTTCGGTTCGGTGGGAAAAAATTCTAAGGATTGGCAGAAACCAGAACCTCATCAAAAAGCCCAATATTCAGCTGAAGCCGAATCCTGGATTCGGTGCATCCCTGCTAAAAATGTGTGTGTTTTTGCAGCTATGTAAAGCCGGTCTGAAGACTCTGCAGGATCTGGGTCCAGAGATGCGTCTGGCTCTGAACGAGGATCTGGAGGAGGACGTCATGATGGAGGACGAGGAGCTGGAGGAGGACGCAGCTTATCAGGTCTTTATTCACACATTTAAGACACATGTAGGGCTGTGTTCGATTGAAGAAATCCTTAGTCGACTAACGCTCGTTCAATTTTATCGACTAATCGATTAGTTGATTTAAATCGACAGATCTGTAAATCTGAGTTTCTCTGCAAAGAGGCGTGCAAAAGGAGGCATATATTGACTAAGATAATGCCTCCTTTGCATATTTAAACAACATTTCAGAAAACGTGTAATACAACAAAAAATTGCCTTAAAGGAACACGCCGACTTATTGGGAATTTATCTTATTCACTGTAACCCCCAGAGTTAGACAAGTCCATACATACCCTTCTCATCTCTGTGCGTGCTGTAACGCTACCTGACGGCTCCAGCATTAGCTTAGCCTAGCACAGATCCTGCAGGTGAATGGTTCCAACTAGCCTACTGCTCCGAATTGTGACAAAAGTGACAAAATAACGCCAACATGTTCCTATTTACATGTTGTGATTTGTAGAGTCACAGCATGTACACAAAACAACGTAACATGAGACACAGCCATCTTCTAACCGTAAACAAACCGGGAACTATATTCTCAGACAGGCTTGCTGCGAGCATATCACTCCGCCCAAGTACTATATTCTTCCGCCTGAGAATATAGTTCCCGGTTTGTTTACAATTAGAAGACGGCTGTGTCTCATGTTACGTTGTTTTTTGTACACGCTGTGACCATATAAATCACAACATGTAAATAGGAACATGTTGGCGTTATTTTGTCACTTATTGGGAGCAGTAGGCTAGTTGGAACCAGTTACCTGCATGTTCTGTGCTGGCCTGATGCCGCTGGAGCCATCAGACAGCCTTACAGCACGCACAGAGATGAGAAGGGTATGTATCGACTTGTCTAACTCTGGGGGTTACGGTGAACAAGCTAAATTCCCAATAAGTCGGCGTGTTCCTTTAATGAAAGTAATCAAAGTAGGTTTCACGGTGATATCTATTAGGTAAAATGTCAACCCTTAATTCTTGTGTTTACCAGAGATGTGCTCGTACGTTTCTTGGAAATAAGTCATTCAGCATGAAAAAAGCATCAAACATGACTAATGGACTAAAGAGATCTAAGTTGACTAAGACTAAAACGACCGATTAGTCGACTAATCCATTAACAGGGAGCAGCCCTAGACACATGAGTCTGTCTGTGTGTAGATCAACGGAGTACATTTCCAGGATAAAGCCTGGATGTCATAGCCTGACGAGCCAGACCCACATCCAGATGTTGGGTCTGGGAACTCCCCATTGGTCAGGGCTCAATCCGAGGGGCGGCATAAAAGGTTGTCTTTCAAATTCCCTCTGCACCAATAGGATAGCGCTCCAACCAACCAGAGCAATGCTAGTTGATAGATTAAACTTTAAACTCTGAACACACCTTCCTTTTTTAAGAATGACTTCAGTGCCGTTCTTTGTTCTTTTCTCAAAGAAAAGCTGAACTCCAAGTCTTCCAGAAGACCTCTGTTCACCAGCAGCAGCAGCAGCCATCTTCTTTGTTTTCAATTAGCGGGGAATTCAGCCCCAAAATCACCATCACCAGACTCCACCAGACTCAAATAATCACTACTTTTATCATCGTAAAACACACTACCAAAAGTCGTCTTGGTTCATCTTTTCACTGTTCCAACAATCTCTGGTTTGGTTGAAATAAATCCTTAATTCACCCATTTACATGTGGAAATATGCTGGCTCTATACACGCTAAAAGTCCTGATTATTTACATGGAGTCTGGTGGAGATATGCTGGCTCTATACACGCTAAAAGTCCTGATTATTTACATGGAGTCTGGTGGAGATATGCTGGCTCTATACACGCTAAAAGTCCTGATTATTTACATGGAGTCTGGTGGAGTTTGGTGATGGTGATTTCGGGGCTTTTTCATGTTAAACTAAAAGGATCTTACTCTTTAACTAAAAGGTCTATCTCTGTAGGAATCCTTTCCATAATGTTGTCAGACACTTAGAATAATAATCGGAGTCTGTCAGTGGTAAAAACTGAAATTTAAGTGGACGGTAACTAAAAACATCTGTCCCTCAGGGTTACATTACAAGTCGGTTCACGGCTGCTCGTTAGAGTTCTCGCTCAATACTGGACCAGTTTTAAAGATATTTGTTGACATGAGTCCCTTAGACACAATTAGATAATTCACGCTGAACCGTGGCAACTCTGACGTAATTATGTTAAGCCCCGCCCACCGACTCTATACACGATGTGATTGGCCTGACCAGAGTTTGGTTTTTCCAGCTCGCAAGTCAACGGAGAGTTGCTAGACTGACCCTGGCTGCTAATTACATTAGAAAATTAGGACGGAGCAACAAGTCAGGTCTGCTCGGTTCTTTCAGAGAATGATTGTAAAGATTTATAAAGAATATGTTTAGGGCGTTTCCTCTCTAACTGGGAGGTTTTATAAAGAATATGTTTAGGGCGTTTCCTCTCTAACTGGGAGGTTTTATAAAGAATATGTTTAGGGCATTTCCTCTCTAACTGGGAGGTTTTAGAAAGAATATGTTTAGGGCATTTCCTCTCTAACTGGGAGGTTTTAGAAAGAATATGTTTAGGGCATTTCCTCTCTAACTGGGAGGTTTTATAAAGAATATGTTTAGATCATTTCCTCTCTAACTGAGAGGTTTTATAAAGAATATGTTTAGGGCATTTCCTCTCTAACTGGGAGGTTTTATAAAGAATATGTTTAGATCATTTCCTCTCTAACTGGGAGGTTTTAGAAAGAATATGTTTAGGGCATTTCCTTTCTAACTGGGAGGTTTTATAAAGAATATGTTTAGGGCGTTTCCTCTCTAACTGGGAGGTTTTATAAAGAATATGTTTAGATCATTTCCTCTCTAACTGGGAGGTTTTATAAAGAATATGTTTAGATCATTTCCTCTCTAACTGAGAGGTTTTATAAAGAATATGTTTAGGGCATTTCCTCTCTAACTGGGAGGTTCTATAAGGAATATGTTTAGGGCATTTCCTCTCTAACTGGGAGGTTTTATAAAGAATATGTTTAGGGCATTTCCTTTCTAACTGGGAGGTTTTATAAAGAATATGTTTAGGGCATTTCCTCTCTAACTGGGAGGTTTTATAAAGAATATGTTTAGGGCATTTCCTCTCTAACTGGGAGGTTTTATAAAGAATATGTTTAGGGCATTTCCTCTCTAACTGGGAGGTTTTATAAAAAATATGTTTAGGGCATTTCCTCTCTAACTGGGAGGTTTTAAAAAGAATATGTTTAGATCATTTCCTCTCTAACTGGGAGGTTTTATAAAGAATATGTTTAGGGCATTTCCTCTCTAACTGGGAGGTTTTATAAAGAATATGTTTGGGGCATTTCCTCTCTAACTGGGAGGCTTTATAAAGAATATGTTTAGGGCATTTCCTCTCTAACTGGGAGGTTTTGGGACTGATTGGTGGAGATAGCTGTGGACGAAGTACACACGGAGATACACTGGTAAGAGCCAATGAGGTAATAGCTCACGGTACTGGATTGTGTCAACAGTTAACTTCATTTAATATTGGATGTAGAGTTTTCATCAGTCAGTTATTGCGAATGTTCCACCAAAAGAAGTTCCTTCCTGAGTCTATTTAGCAGAAACACCGCCACTGCGTCCAGTTCTCAGCGCCGCCCAAGACGGTTGTGATTGGTTTAAAGAAATGCAAACAACCCAGAGAGTTTGTTTCTCCTATCCCAGAATTCATCTGTGGTGAAAGCAGACCTTATTCTGCGTTCCAGACACAATTTTTAGCCCATAAGTTACGACTTCAAGTCACGACTCACAACTTGGTAGCGTTCCAGGTAAAGTCACCACAAACCCTTCTGCTCTGGTCTGATGATCTTCGCGTCAGCAAGCCAAGCTCTGCCAAGTCGGTTTAGTTACGTTTACATACAGCAGATTTGTGCGTCTGATGATAAAAATAATGACATTAGGCACACCGTAAAAGCTGGCTAGCTAAACATTGTGTCCCGTTGGCAAGGTTCAGGTTAGGTTACCTAACGTTGACGTTAGCTATCGCCTACCTAATGTTGACGCTAGCTAGGTGTCAAAAGTATTCACATTCATTACTCAAGTAGAAGTATAGATACTAGGGTTTGAAAAGACTTTTGTAGAAGTTGAAGTATCAACTCAAACTTTTTACTTAAGTAAAAGTGTAAAAGTACTGGTTTCAAAACTAAAGTATAAAAGTAAAAGTAATGTAAGGCAGAGATATTCAACCAGGGGTCCTCAAAGTCATTGCAGTGGGGCCTCCAAATTATTGTAAATGTTTTTGTCTTTTTATTATCTTTGAGTCTTTTAAAATTAAAATGCCTTAACATAATTCCAACATATTATTAGCAAATATAAATTCCCACTGATGATAAGCTTACTGGCCTATAGGTAAGGGAGTCCCTAAGATATCAGCCCACAGATACAGTTAATCCTAGATTTACTGTGCCACATACAGTATGTGACATTAAAATATTATAAAATCATGCCAACAATTAATATTTTAATAGCTTATGAAAAAAGGGTATGTAAGAACGCTTTAGGTTGCCCTAATAGTTATTGTAGGCAACTTAATTTCATACAATATGTAGTAGGGGGTCCCTGCTACATCTCACTTTAAGTTAAGGGGTCCTTGGTTTAAAAAACGTTGAAGACCCCCTGTGTAGGGGGAAAAAATGCCATTAAGGACAACAGCTTAACCCCAAAACGTTACCTATAATAATGTTATATTAAAATCATACCTGCAAACTCAGAAGGGCTGAAAAAGGTGACACATCTCTTCTGTGTTTTTCAGACAACGGCAGCTACAGTCTGGTGTTACAATCCTCTCCAGTGAAATACGGACACACTTTACACCGTTTAGCTCTCAGCATTTTAACCGTGTTTACTCCCACTGCTAGCTAACCGTAGGCTAACGTTAGCTACTGCCAACTGTAGTGTTAACTAGCTAACCTTAGGCTAACGTTAGCTGCTGCCAACTGTAGTGTTAACTAGCGTCCCGTGCGGCGATGTTTCAGTTCCCTGTAACGTCTGTTTTCGGAGCATCAGAGAGAAGCGCAGGCATCTAAGTGGCACCTAAATAAGGCACCGAAATCCGCGTTGCTATTCGGTCCGGTAAATAACGGGCGTTAAGACACCGGTGGCGTATTAGCACCGGGTCTGTGCAGGTTTGATGGATCGCGTACAAACCAATAGGGTGTCGGAATGACTATGTTTATACTTCTCATCCAACCACAATCACATTCACACTCTCCGGATGGAGCGATCTGGATAGGGTTTTTTGTGTGTGTTTTTTTGAACGAAGACGAGCCGGAATGAAAACAAGCCAAACTGAAATATGAGTAACGAGGCTATTTTTAAAATGTAAGGAGTAGAAAGTACAGATAATTCCGTGAAAATGTAAGGAGTAGAAGTAAAAAGTATGCTGTATAGATAGTAATAAGTATAGATACCCAAAATTTCTACTTAAGTAAGGTAACAAAGTATTTGTATTTCGTTACTTGACACCTCTGGCTAGAGCTAGCTGATATTAGCGATTTCTAGTCTGCGACATATTTTGGGCTTCATTTATTAAACATAACCTGTAGTAGTACACAATCGTATGTGTATTGTTTTGATTACAATGTGTGGAGTTACTTTACGTTGCCTATTTATCAGTCCTTCCAGAAAAATGCGTTGGAATATGCGGGATATATATGCAATTTTATGCGATGAAATTGCGGGAACTTGCAAAGTAACTTGTGTGAAGTAAACGCAACATTTTTCAACTTTCTGCTAAGATATATGTGACCAATCATGCAAGCCCCGCCATGTTTTGTGTGGAAATCGGCAATTTATGCAGCGAAAGTGCAGCGTATTTGAAAAAATGCGGCACCCCCCCCGCATAAATATGCAGACTTTGGCAGATTGCGTTGAATTATGCGATCGCATAAAAGCGTTTTTCTGGAGGGAACTGATTTATGTCTATTTATTTCTATTGCTCACCGTTAATCACTGGTGTCTGTACAGTATCAACAGGGGGCGCCATTGTTGTTTATGTGTGTGTGTGACGTCAAAAACTGTAACTGGGAGAACAACCATCTGGTACCAGTTCCTGGGGAGTAATGGTGCGTTCTTTTTGTCCACCAAAGTCGATTTGCGAGTCGTTTTCCGGAGTTACGAACCAGAAGTTGCAAAAAGAGCAAAAGGTCGTATATAGACGACTCGTCAAGTCGTCTGAACTCAGAGGACCCCGAGTTCACTTTCAAAGATGGCTACGTTGTGCATCACACGTAGTAAACATTGTGGTTTTCTACAATTTTAAGCACTTTTGTCGTGGTTGTAACCAAATGAAGAAGTGGTACACATAGTGCTGTATAGTGCTGCCTATAGACATGTCTCTACAGTCTTATTAGGAGTTAAACATAGTGCTGTATACTGCTACCTATAGACATGTCTCTACAGTCTTATTAGGAGTTAAACATAGTGCTGTATACTGCTACCTATAGACATGTCTCTACAGTCTTATTAGGAGTTAAACATAGTGCTGTATACTGCTACCTATAGACATGTCTCTACAGTCTTATTAGGAGTTAAACATAGTGCTGTATACTGCTACCTATAGACATGTCTCTACAGTCTTATTAGGAGTTAAACATTAGTTATTTTGGCTAGAGACGCTCGGTTGCTATACGACAACAACGGCTTTAAGCCGAGTCCTGAGCAGAAAGCAGAGCAGTAGCCTAACGTTAACGTTTCATGTATCAAACTGTGAAATATATTTGTGTAATATGTCAATAACTGGGTGAATAGAATCCTAAATGTTACTAAAAATGTTACAAAAATCCATCTTTTCTCCGACTTGTAGTATCGTGTGACAAAAAGAACGCAACAACCCCGCGGTTATTCGTTTTTCGACACGCATGTGACGTCACACTCGAGCTACTAGTCGCGATTACAAGACAAAAAGAACGCACCATAAGTTGCAGGTTTGACTGGTGTTCCAGGGCGCTTTTACCGGTAGAAGGTTGTGAAAACATGAGTTACGAGTTGCCTGGAACGCAGCATTACTCCACAGCGCTGTGGAGGAAGGTCTGGCGATGTGAGACTATAAACAGCTGATCTGTCTCCGTCTCTGCAGGGCGAGAACGGATTCGGACCAGAGAAAGATCGACGAGGCTCCATACTGACCACGCCCACTGGTAAACAACAACATCAGACCACAAATCTGAAACAATCTGAAACAATGAACTGGTTGAATAAAGTTTAAATCATGTGTCAAACTCAAGGCCACAAACGTTTTTGTCACTTTTGTCTACGTTTTTGGTGCTTTCTTAGCACTGTAGGCACTTTCTAAGACATTTTTTATGCTAATTTCAATGTTTTTGCCACTTTTTTCGACGTTTTTGACGCTATGTGCTTCAAACTTTGGCCGACGTAGCTAATGTCGCTTTTTACAACGTTTTTATCACGTTTTACAACGTTTTTGGTGTTTTTTTCTGTGCTGTAAGAGCTTGTTAAAACTTTTTAGATGCTTATTTTCAATGTTTTTGCCACTTTTTCCACCTTTTTTGTCGCTTCTTTAATGTTTCTTCTTCTATGATGGCTAAGGAACTATTTGCAGACTTTTATGAGGCCCAAACTCTAAGTGAGAAAGCTATATGAGACATGCAATAATATAGTCAAAGATATTTTACTTTTGTGATTAAATAACCCCCCCCGTCTGGCTGCAGGTCCCGGCGGTGTGTCTAATGGAGGTCTGGTCCATCGGGTCGGCTCTCTCAACAAGACGCCCAACGGCAACGAACACGAGGAACATCTTCGTCGCGGAGACAACACGAGGTCATCGGTCACTCGCCACAACCACCGGCGGCTGTCGGTGGAGAACGGCGTGCTGGACCACGGACACAAGAGACCATCATACAACAAACATACACGGTACCGGCCAAATAACACAGTACTGCTGCTTTATAAGTACTCATACTGCAAAACACATGTTGGTGGAAGGTAACTGAGTACATTTACTTAAAGGTTAAGTTCAGGTTTTTTCAACCTGGACCCTATTTTCAATGTTTTTGTGTGTAAGTGACTGATGGAAGCACAGTTTATGAAAGTGGTCCAGTATTAAGCAAGGCAGACTGCAATGTAACCCAACAGGACAAATGTTCAGCGTCACTTAGCGTCCACTAAAAGTTCTGTTGTTGCCGCTGACAGACTCAGATTATTATTCTAAGTGTGTGATAACATTATGGAAAGGATTCCTAAAGAGATAGACCTTTTAGTTAAAGAGTAAGATCCTTTTAGTTTAACAATAATCAGGACTTTTAGAGTGTATAGAGCCAGCATATTTCCACCAGACTCCATGTAAATAATCAGGACTTTTAGCGTGTATAGAGCCAGCATATCTCCACCAGACTCCATGTAAATAATCAGGACTTTTAGCGTGTATAAAGCTAGCATATCTCCACCAGACTCCATGTAAATAATCAGGACTTTTATCATCGTAAAACACACTTCATTCAAAGTGGACAGAAACTAAATAAAACAAAAGCCGTCTTGGTTCATCTTTCCACTGTTCCAACAATCACCACTCTCGTTTGGTTGAAATAAACCCTTAATTCACCCATTTACATGTGGAAATATGCTGGTTCTATACACGCTAAAAGTCCTGATTATTTACATGGAGTCTGGTGGAGATATGCTGGCTCTATACACGCTAAAAGTCCTGATTATTTACATGGAGTCTGGTGGAGATATGCTGGCTCTATACACGCTAAAAGTCCTGATTATTTACATGGAGTCTGGTGGAGTTTGGTGATGGTGATTTCGGGGCGGTTTCCTGTTAAACTAAAAGGATCTTACTCTTTAACTAAAAGGTCTAACTCTGTAGGGATCCATCCCATAATGTTGTCCCACACTTAGAATAATAATCTGAGTCTGTCAACGGTAAGAACAGAAATTTTAGTGGACGCTAACTGACTCTGAACATTTTGTCCCGTAGGGTTACATTACAGCCCGGTTTACATCTGCTGGATACAGCGTTCTCGCTCAATACTGGACCAGTTTCAAAGATATTATTATAGTCCTTTTGACACCAATGCATGGGGAAGTTAGGGTCCTGGTTGAATGACCCTTTAACAAAGGTGAATGTACGTTGAAAGACGAGAGGAACAAACTGATGGACCTTGTTTTTGGATCCAGGAGGAACTCGAGGGACAGGTACTGGAGGAACGGAGACCTGGAGGAGTACGGAGAGCACGGTTACTACAGCAGAGAGGAGGACAATGATAGCATCAGCTCCAGAGACAGGTACACACTCTCACACACACACACACACACACACACACACACACACACACTCCATCTCTCTCTCTCACACACACACACACACATGCACGCACACGCACACCCAGACACAAACACACACACAGAAACACACACACAGACTCACAAAACACACACAAACACCCACAAAACAGACACAGTCACACACATACACACGCGCGCGCACACACACACACAAAAAACAGACACAAACACACACAGACACACACAAACAGACAAACACACACACACACACATTGCTAGACAATCCTATAACTGTGTGTGTCTGTGCATGCGTGCGTGCGTGCGTGTCTGTGCATGCATGCATGCATGCGCGCATGCATTTGCGTGTGTGTGCGTGCGTGTGCGTGCGTGTGTCTGTGCATGTGTGGGTGCGTGCGTGCATTTGCGTGTGTGTCTGCAGACACCGCCCTGACGAGCTTCCTCTGTACAGAGACCACTACGATGGCCACGCCCCCTACACCAACAGTAGCTACGGTAACGGATACAGCGAGGCCAGGAGGACGACCAGGAGACGCCTACTTCCGGCCACGCCCACAGGTGAGAACATACTAGGGGCGGGAATCACCAGAGGCCTCACGATACGATATCATCACAATGCTTATGTCACGATACGATATCATCGCGATGCTTGTGTCACGATATATCATCACGATGCTTGTGTCACAATATATCATCACGATACTTGATGTCACGATACGATATCACGATGCTTGTGTCTCGTTACGATGTCATCACGATACTTGTGTCACGATACGATATCATCACGATACTTGATGTCACGATACGATATCACGATGCTTGTGTCACGATACAATATCACCACGATACTTGATGTCACGATACAATATCACGATACTTGTGTCTCCTTACGATGTCATCACGATACTTGTGTCACGTTACAATGTCATCACGATACTTATGGAGGAAATATTTATTCATAATTCAAATTGAAAGTCCAAAGAGAAATTGAAAGTCCGAAGGGAAAACAAAGCGAGATCAAATTAAAAATATTATTATTATTTTTTAAATTTTCCATTTGGCTTTGGCTTTTGAATATAATATTTGGATTTTGAATTTCAATTTATCATTGGATTTTAATTTTAATTTAATATTTGGCTTTTGAATTTCCATTTAACATTGCCTTTTCATTTGGACTTGACACATGTCAATGTAAATGAGGAGGCGTGGCCCAAAAGCTGGTGGGAGGGTCTGAAACCAAAGGGGTGCAGAGGCACCTTATGAGCAGCAGGGGGAGCTTACTGCTGAGGAGCACACTGTTAAGCATCTGTCTGCAGATTCACCACTAGGCTGGGTCTGGTTTCACATGATAGAAAATGATGATGTAAGCTAAACACAAACCACATTTCATGCAACAACCGTGAAGTTTACGTGTAGTTACTATAACTGGGCCCGTGTTAGTGAGGACTAGATTAGGACTGGATTTAAAGCTGATTCTGGTTCCCAACTTCGCCCCAGGTGTGTCTGTTTAAAACACGACTCAGACAACTTCTTTCTTTTGATGTTATATTTAATCAAGCAACAGTAGAAACATGGGTGTGGGTAGCTCTGCTTACGTGTCTTTGTGTGTGGTCAGATTTCGATGACGCACAAACACACACAATCTCAACCGGATAGTCATCGTCCGAACTGCGACCTCTCCTTTTTCTTTCTCTCACTTTTTTCTCCGGGTGGTGCGTGCGGTGTGAGGTTTGAATTATGAATAAATATTTCCTCCATAGATACTTGTGTCACGATACAATATCATCACGATACTTGATGTCATGATACTATATCATCGCGATGCTTGTGTCACGATATGATATCATCACGATGCTTGTGTCACGAAACAATATAATCGTGATACTTATGTCACGATACAATATCATCACGATGCTTATGTCACGATACGATATCACAATGCTTGTGTCTCGTTACGATGTCATCACAATTCTTGTGTCACGATATGATATCATCACGATACTTGATGTCACGATATGATATCATCGCGATGCTTATGTCACGATACAATATCATTGTAATGCTTGTGTCACGATATGATATCATCGCGATGCTTATGTCACGATACGATATCATCACGATACTTATGTCACGTTGCGATGTCATCACGATACTTGTGTCACGATACAATAACGTCATGATACTTGATGTTACAATACGATATCATCACAATACTTGATGTCAAGATACAATATCATCGCGATGCTTATGTCACGATACAATATCATCACGATGCTTGTGTCTTGTTACGATGTCATCACGATACTTGTGTCACGATGGGATATCATCGCGATACTTGATTTCACGATACGATATCGCAATGCTTATGTCACGATACGATATCATCACGATGCTTGTGTCACGTTACGATGTCATCGCGATACTTGTGTCACGATACGATATCATCACGATGCTTATGTCACGATACGATATCATCGCGATGCTTATGTCACGATACGATATCATTGTAATGCTTGTGTCACGATATGATATCATCGCGATACTTATGTCACGATACGATATCATCACGATACTTATGTCACGTTGCGATGTCGTCACGATACAATATCCTCACGATACTTGATGTCACGAAACAATATTATCGCGATGCTTATGTCACGATACGATATCATCACGATGCTTGTGTCTCGTTACGATGTCATCACGATACTTGTGTAACGATATGATATCATCATGATACTCGATGTCACAATATGATATCATCACGGTGTTTATGTCAAAATACGATATCATCGCGATGCTTATGTCACGATACGATATCATCACGATACAATATTATTGCGATTTTAAACATATTGCAATATATCGCAGAATATTGCAATATGTTTAAAATCGCAATAATATCGTTTCAATGTATTACCTTTTTTCCAACATGAAATTTTTCACCATTTCAAATGATGTCCCCAAAAGGAACATTTTTAAACATCAGTTTTATCTAAAAAGATACATTTCTCTGTCTGTTCGCTGTATACCAGACTGATGTAAACATACCCACCACGTGGCCTCGCCACGTTGCGTGTTATCGCGAGAACGCGACGTACTATCGCGAGAACAACGTCACACGCCTGTTAAAAAAGAAAAGGTTGGGTTTAGGAAAAGAACACAGGGAAAGGCTTTAGTAACAAAACAGTGACAAAAACAGGGAAAATAACAACAAAAACACGCTTAGGAACACAATAAATGGTTGTGTTTAGGAAAGAAACATCGGGTAAGGCTTATTAAAAAATTTAGTTTTTACTGTGTTTTAAAAAACACGGCTCAAACGGTTGACAAATCGCCACACGCGAACGCGAACCTGGCTCTCTCGGGTTAAAGTCCTGTGTTTTACCCGTCCACCACCCCAACCTACCTCCTCACTCAATCCCCCGTTTCTTTCTATTACTCACTACGGCGGACACTGACTCGCAATGTAGGTCAATAGCGGCCGATTTGCGTTGATATACACGCAAAAATGCGATTATGCATCTTTATAACACGCAAAAACGGAATACAAATTGTCTGAATATTCTCACATCGCGTCCTCACTCCGCAAATCTAGTAAAATGTCAACCCTTTAGAACCAGGCGCCCGGCAAACGGACACCTTTTCTCGCCGTCAAACTAGCGAAAGTAGATTTTGGACACGCCCTAAACACACCTGCACCAGGCGCTTTACGGCGTGCCCTCAGATCTTTAAAATAGGACCCTCCATCTTTTATTGTTGAGGTTCAAACTACAGTTACAGGGCTAAAGAAATAGGGCCCTTAGTGTCTTATGCTTTTGTGATTTAAATTCCCTCCAGAAAAATGTGATTATGCTGTCTATATTATTATTATTATTATATATACAGTACAGGCCAAAAGTTTGGACTCACCTTCTCATTCAATGTGTTTCCTTTTTATTTTCATGACTATTGACATTGTAGATTCTCACTGAAGGCATCAAAACTATGAATGAACACATATGGAATTATGTACTTAACAAAAAAGTGTGAAATAACTGAAAACATGTCTTATATTTTAGATTCTTCAAAGTAGCCTCCCTTTGCTTTTTTATTAATAAGGGAAATA
>NC_041337.1:35985488-36012988 GCF_004354835.1 Perca flavescens | reverse complement strand
AGACCTTAGTGGTCCTCTAATACTGTATCTGAAGTCTCTTTTATATAGACCTTAGTGGTCCCCTAATACTGTATCTGAAGTCTCTTTTATATAGACCTTAGTGGTCCCCTAATACTGTATCTGAAGTCTCTTTTATATAGACCTTAGTGGTCCTCTAATACTGTATCTGAAGTCTCTTTTATATAGACCTTAGTGGTCCCCTAATACTGTATCTGAAGTCTCTTTTATATAGACCTTAGTGGTCCCCTAATACTGTATCTGACTAATGTCATTAATAATTTAAACTACTGCACAGTACTTCACATATATTCCTCCTCCAGTCATACCACTCCCCACATCTTATTTAATTGGGTTATTGCCATGGGAATGAATGAAGTAACATCTGATTTTAGTGAAGTAACATCTGATTTTTACCCAAAACTACCACTTTTCTAAACCTAACTAAGTAGTTTTGGGTGCCTAACCCTAACCGACCATTCTTGTCAGATCTTGTTGGTACTATAGTAGGTCTACCGGTTGCTTACCAATGATTTTTCCACAGGTTTTAACAATATTCCCCAATTTATTCCTATGGGTGATTTTTGAATGTCTCTTGTTGTTGCAGCTCCTCCTCCGTACAGAGCGTACACTACGCTCAGAGTTCCCTCACAGCTCGGCGCTCAGCTCTCCGACAAACGAGGATCGGCCGACAGTCTGGTGGAGGCGGTGAGGAAACCATTATCGATCCATTACTGAGGCTGCATTTACATTGCTGCTTTTTGGTTTAAAAAAACGAAATGCATGCTCATGAACGGGCTCGTATGATATCCTACGAAAGGTTGTGCACACTAAAACCTTAGATATTATACAAAAAACTAGGAGACCCCCACAACAAGGAACTCACTCCCAACTCGTAAAATATGCACGTTTGGGCAGTGGCTGTCAGCACCAGATACGACGAAAAACAACCCAAGTGGCTGCTAATCAAGAAAAAAAAAGTCTCTTTTATATAGGCCTTAGTGGTCCCCTAATACTGTATCTGAAGTCTCTTTTATATAGGCCTTAGTGGTCCCTTATTACTGTATCTGTAGTCTCTTTTATATAGACCTTAGTGGTCCCCTAATACTGTATCTGAAGTCTCTTTTATATAGACCTTAGTGGTCCCCTAATACTGTATCTGAAGTCTCTTTTATATAGACCTTAGTGGTCCCCTAATACTGTATCTGAAGTCTCTTTTATATAGACCTTAGTGGTCCCCTAATACTGTATCTGAAGTCTCTTTTATATAGACCTTAGTGGTCCCCTAATACTGTATCTGAAGTCTCTTTTATATAGACCTTAGTGGTCCCTTATTACTGTTTCTGTAGTCTCTTTTATATAGACCTTAGTGGTCCCTAATACTGTATCTGAAGTCTCTTTTATATAGACCTTAGTGGTCCCTTATTACTGTATCTGTAGTCTCTTTTATATAGACCTTAGTGGTCCCCTAATACTGTATCTGAAGTCTCTTTTATATAGACCTTAGTGGTCCCCTAATACTGTATCTGAAGTCTCTTTTATATAGACCTTAGTGGTCCCCTAATACTGTATCTGAAGTCTCTTTTATATAGACCTTAGTGGTCCCCTTAATACTGTATCTGAAGTCTCTTTTATATAGACCTTAGTGGTCCCCTAATACTGTATCTGAAGTCTCTTTTATATAGACCTTAGTGGTCCCCCTAATACTGTATCTGAAGTCTCTTTTATATATAGACCTTAGTGGTCCCCTTAGTGGTCCTGTATATCTGAAGTCTCTTTTATATAGACCTTAGTGGTCCCTTAATACTGTATCTGAAGTCTATTTTATATAGACCTTTTATAGTGGGTCCCCTAATACTGTATCTGAAGTCTCTTTTATATAGACCTTAGTGGTCCCCTAATACTGTATCTGAAGTCCCCTTAGTGGTCCCCTACTGTATCTGAAGTCCTTAGTGGTCCCCTTTATATAGACCTTAGTGGTCCCCTAATACTGTATCTGAAGTCTCTTTTATATAGACCTTAGTGATCCCCTAATACTGTATCTGAAGTCTCTTTTATATAGACCTTAGTGGTCCCCTAATACTGTATCTGAAGTCTCTTTTATATAGACCTTAGTGGTCCCCCTAATACTGATTGGTCTTGACCATCTGCCACTTTGCTCGAACGCATATTAATGTTAAAAAACCTGAAAAGTGATGTTTTTATGCCATGCAACCTTTAATCTAACTGCGTAAAAAATGACGGCAATAGTCCCGACCCAGCGCGTTTAGATATGACATTAAAGGAGACTTTTAGCGTCAATAACAAACGCCAAAGGCACCGTATTTTACGCGATGGGAGTGAGAATGTGTTGGACCCAAGGGGGTGAGCTTCGCTTCAGAACTCGAACCTCCGATGGCGCCATTTTGTTGCTACAAAGGTATCACCTCCTGTTAGCATCCCACTGACCGCCATGTTTTATTATGTCACTTTGACAGAGAATAACTTTACATCTGAAGCGTTTAAAGACTCTATTTGTCCGTTGTTTATTTCTAAAGAAACACGACAATGTATAAAAGGCTCCATTACCTTGTAGCTCACGTTAAGGCTCCGTAGCAGACGCTTTATAAAAATAGGCTAACGATTGGGTCATAACCACGAGACTTACTGTCACACAGTAGAGGAATTACCGTATAGTACAGGAGAAGCTCACAGGCAGTTTGGACTTCCATTAGCTGTTTAGGTTTAATTACTAATGTTAACTATCATGTTAGTGATCAGTAATTAGCCTGTGTCTATGTTATCTCCTTACATATACCTACACTCTCCGTCTCTGTGAGATTGGGAATGATTGAGATTTCTCTCTCACAGCTACCAGAAGACTTCACACTTTCAGACAGGTTGCTCACGTCACATCTACGTCTTCAAGCTCAGTTGGAGGCTGCTCAGTAAAGCAAGAGATCACCAGAAAAGTGCTTCTAATATCCTTCACTGGTCTCTGTCCAGAGCAACGGGGTCTATTGGTCCATTATATTATGTCAATGGTTGGACCTCTGGCAGTTGCTAGCTGTTTAAGCCGCTACCGAGCTTTGTGACGCTGGCTCTGCTGCTCCGCATGGTGCTCCGTCAGGTCAGGGGTAGTTGGTGGTTCAGTTACCCGAGAATAGGTGACTGTGCGCCGGGTACAGAACACCGCGAGCTGCCGGTCATTTCGGCTTAGATTAGGGTTAAGTTTACGCAAGAAAAAGTTAGCGTTATTCGGCGACGAAAGTTGGATTTTGGCACCAAAACGGCTAGTTGAGTTTAGGAAAAGATTATGGTTTGTATTAAAGATAATCCAAAGGAACACGCATTTCCTGGGTGAAAGTCTTTAGTTTGCCTACTGTTCTGTGTTATTTACTGTAATATTTCACCGGTAATAAGACCGAAATAATATTATTAAAATAAAGAAATGCATACCATGATAACAGCTAAATAAATGTTGATAGATGTAGCATTTATAGTTTTAAATAAATCAATAATCAATCAATAAACAACAAAGCCCGACTCGTGCTGTGATCACGAAAGATGCTTCCCATTGAAATACATTAGTTTAAAAAACGTGACCCCAACACGTAAATCTTAACAATATCGTGATGGTATCACGTTCTAATAGATTTATTGTCGTGATGCCATCACGAAAATTATACGAATTACAGTGCTTAACTTTTCGTAGCTTTTCGAACATATGGTTCATTAGAATGAGCTGAGAAATCTTCTGCTACGTTTCCCTCTCTCATTCCCCCTGCTCTGGCGTTTGCCCCTCTCATTCCCCCTGCTCTGGCGTTTGCCCCTCTCATTCCCCCTGCTCTGGCGTTTGCCCCTCTCATTCCCCCTGCTCTGGCGTTTGCCCCTCTCATTCCCCCTGCTCTGGCGTTTGCCCCTCTCATTCCCCCTGCTCTGGTGTTTCCCCCTCTCATTCCCCCTGCTCTGGCGTATCCCCCTCATATTACAGAGATCACTTTTGCCTCAAAACTCCACTTAAAAACCAAAACGTATCGGTGTAAATGTGGCCTGATATTGATCGGTAACTTACGGTCAGATATTGATCGGTAACTTACGGTCAGATATTGATCGGTAACTTACGGTCAGATATTGATCGGTAACTTACGCTCTTACGAGTCTTTGTTCTTATCGGCAGGTTCTGATCTCCGAGGGTCTCGGCCTTTACGCTCGGGATCCCAAGTTTGTGGCGTTTGCAAAGCGGGAGATCGCCGACGCGTGTCACATGACGGTGGACGAGATGGAGTCGGCCGCCAGCGACCTGCTCGGCACGGGCAGCCACGGTTTCCTCGGCAACGCCGCCGCGGACCCGGGCGCGCTCTACAGCGACGAGGAGCCAATCAGAACTGGCCGCGACGAGGACGAGCTGGCCGACGAGATGACCTGTGTGACGTCATTCTGATGGGCTGATGCTCTGGACCAATCAGAGATGAGACTGAGAGACAGACATCAGTGATTGACAGGACATTGGACCAATCAGAAATGAGATACTGAGATAGATAGACATCAGTGATTGACAGGACATTGGACCAATCAGATATGAGACTGAGATAGATAGACATCAGTGATTGACAGGACATTGGACCAATCGGGTGACAGGACAGAGAGGAGGGCGGGGTTTAATCAACAGTGATATTGACTGACGAGATTTGTGGGAAAAAACGATGGAAAATGGCCGCCAGCAGAGTGTGACTCAGCGTTGTCATGTCGTCAGGTGGTTAGGTCGTTACCGTGGTGAACGCTGCTAAGCTGCACAGAATCACACTTTACCCACAATGCATTGATGGCAGTTTTATATGTTGTGTTGTCATTTTATTATTTATAATTCTCCAACAGGAAACATGAACAGATTTAGGCCCAACAGTTATCGTCAACAAGCTAACAGAGACACAGATTAGCATTGTGCCGTAACTGACTAGCTTGAAACGCAAATTGCATCCTCTACCTCAAAATATGACGCTTTGAAACAAGCTAGCTCAAAACTAGCCGCTCACACAGCCGTGTTAGCTTGTTTTGTGGTATTTAACACGATTTGTTTATGTTAGCATTACCAGTAGCTGGGCAGCTAGCTGCTAGAACACATCTACACCAACGACTATAAAGCTGTCAGACACTAATGAAGCAACCTAGCTAACAGATAATAGCCAGCTACATTGAAGCTACTGTTGCATTTGTTCTGTAGTTGGCAGCCTGCCAGTGTTTAATGGTACTTCAGATGTTACTTCAAGCCATTCGCGATGTTTACATGCACACTAATACTGATATTCCAGTATTATTCAGACTATTCCAAATTCATTTTCATTAGCAATGTACACATCTTAGTAGGAATATTGTCTCTTTTGGAGTATGGGGCAAAAATCTGAATAATTTGTGCATGTAAATGTCTGTAAACACATTTTGTTATAGTGACTAACAAGTTTACATACACATTACAAAGTTAAACTCCACACGCAAAATACAAACAAGAACAAACCTTTTCCTATTGTTAAAATAAGATGAAAGTCAACGTTAAATTATTTCCAAACTGATGGCCCTATCTTGCACCCGGCGCAGCGCAAAGCCTGACACAAGTGTCTTTGCTAGTTTAAGACCGACCCAGTTGTCAGTTTCCCGTCCAGCGACAACGTCGTTTAAATAGGAAATGCACCTGCTGGTCTTACAGGGAGGTGTGTTCAGGTGCATTCTGGGCGTGCTGGTCTTACAGGGAGGTGTGTTCAGGTGCATTCTGGGCGTGCTGGTCTTACAGGGAGGTGTTTTCAGGTGCATTCTGGGCGTGCTGGTCTTACAGGGAGGTGTGTTCAGGTGCGTTCTGGGAGTAATGCTATCTTGAGGCAGCGGGAAGTGATCATTGTTATTTTAACAGAGCATTAGTAAAATGCTTCTAGGCTCGTGCACAGCACACACACACTATGCTTGTTACACACACAGCAGCACACACACACGCAGAAGATTAAAAAAAAAAATATTAGGGTGCAAATCCTCCATCATAACAGCAATGCTCCAAGGTCCAAACGCGCCTGGCTTTTAAAGGGAATGGGAGATGATCTCTGATTGGTTGATTGCATGTTACGCCCCAAAACACACCTCTGATTAATGAAGACACTAAGGACAACCCTAAGGCTCCCGGAACTCAGACCCTTTTTACTGCCGTCAAACTAGCAAAAGTGGATCTGGACACGCCCTAAACACACCTGCACCAGGCGCTTACATCGTTAAGATAGGGCCCTATATGTCAATTATTTCCGTTAACAGCGTGAATAAATGCACGGATGTGTTCAGTGTGATTCCGTCAGCTGACGTTTACATGTCCTGGAGGTAAATGTCCACAGGGGCGTTTTTGGGGACAGGAGGGATCCCTCTGCTTCCCAGCATTGGACTCTTGATGGGTTCGCCTCCAGCAGTTATCACTTACTCTCAAATGAAACATAAGAGACTATTAACTTTATGAGCAGATTTCTAGAAATTTGAAAATTACTCTGAGCCAAACTGTTTTATATATACTAATTTTGTGTTGTGTGTGTCTCCTGGAAAAGCCCCATGTAGATGAGCAGAAGTGGCTGCTGCATCACTCAGTTTAATTTCCTTTTTTAATCGCTTCTCATTGAAGACTTTGGCTCAGATGTGATGACTCTCACGGAGCACATAAACCGCCGTGAAAACTTAATTATGGGCCATCGAAAAAGACTAACTCCAGAACTTTATTCATGTGCATTTATCCCATGAGAGCAGTGGTGAAGAAACTGACGGGCAAAGACAACCGTGACGGCTGCACCTGATTGGACGAACATTTCACACGCATGATGGCTCGTTTGGAAAACTTTGGCTGTGTTCCAAATCTCATACTTTTTCTTTTTACTTTCAGTACGTAGAGCAGCTGCCTTAACAAAGTGCGTACTGTTGCACTTTGTTGTAATCTCGCTTCTCTTATTTGATATTTCGTTGCTCCTTGGTTGAACCGGAAGTCGTAAAGGCCGTCTCAAAGTTCTTATTCCTGCCCCGAGGGCTGAGGAGAGAGGATGGAGGAGAGAGGATGGAGGAGCTATGAGTGAGGATGGAGGAGGGATCTCTGAGGAGCTATGAGCGAGGATGGAGGAGGGATCTCTGAGGAGCTATGAGCGAGGATGGAGGAGGGATCTCTGAGGAGCTATGAGTGAGGATAGAGGAGGGATCTCTGAGGAGCTATGAGTGAGGATGGTGGAGGGATCTCTGAGGAGCTATGAGTGAGGATGGGGGAGGGATCTCTGAGGAGCTATGAGTGAGGATGGAGGAGGGATCTCTGAGGAGCTATGAGTGAGGATGGAGGAGGGATCTCTAAGGAGCTATGAGCGAGGATGGAGGAGGGATCTCTGAGGAGCTATGAGCGAGGATAGAGGAGGGATCTCTGAGGAGCTATGAGTGAGGATGGTGGAGGGATCTCAGAGGAGCTATGAGTGAGGATGGGGGAGGGATCTCTGAGGAGCTATGAGTGAGGATGGAGGAGGGATCTCTGAGGAGCTATGAGTGAGGATGGAGGAGGGATCTCTGAGGAGCTATGAGTGAGGATGGATGGAGGGGGATCTCTAAGGAGCTATGAGCGAGGATGGAGGAGGGATCTCTGAGGAGCTATGAGCGAGGATGGAGGAGGGATCTCTGAGGAGCTATGAGCGAGGATGGAGGAGGGATCTCTGAGGAGCTATGAGTGAGGATAGAGGAGGGATCTCTGAGGAGCTATGAGTGAGGATGGTGGAGGGATCTCTGAGGAGCTATGAGTGAGGATGGGGGAGGGATCTCTGAGGAGCTATGAGTGAGGATGGAGGAGGGATCTCTGAGGAGCTATGAGTGAGGATGGAGGAGGGATCTCTAAGGAGCTATGAGCGAGGATGGAGGAGGGATCTCTGAGGAGATATGAGTGAGGATGGTGGAGGGATCTCTGAGGAGCTATGAGTGAGGATAAAGGAGGAATCTCCGAGGAGCTATGAGTGAGGATGGAGGAGGGATCTCTGAGTAGCTATGAGTGAGGATGGAGGAGGGATCTCTGAGGAGCTATGAGTGAGGATAAAGGAGGAATCTCTGAGGAGCTATGAGTGAGGATGGAGGAGGGATCTCTGAGTAGCTATGAGTGAGGATGGAGGAGGGATCTCTGAGGAGCTATGAGTGAGGATAAAGGAGGAATCTCTGAGGAGCTATGAGTGAGGATGGAGGAGGGATCTCTGAGGAGCTATGAGAGAGGTTAGAGGAGGGATATCTGAGGAGTTATGAGAGAGGATGGAGGAGGGATCTCTGAGGAGCTATGAGTGAGGATAAAGTGGGAATCTCTGAGGAGCTATGAGTGAGGATGGAGGAGGGATCTCTGAGGAGCTATGAGTGAGGATGGAGGAGGGATCTCTAAGGAGCTATGAGCGAGGATGGAGGAGGGATCTCTGAGGAGATATGAGTGAGGATGGTGGAGGGATCTCTGAAGGGCTATGAGTGAGGATAAAGGAGGAATCTCTGAGGAGCTATGAGTGAGGATGGAGGAGGGATCTCTGAGGAGCTATGAGAGAGGTTAGAGGAGGGATATCTGAGGAGCTATGAGTGAGGATAAAGTGGGAATCTCTGAGGAGCTATGAGTGAGGATGGAGGAGGGATCTCTGAGGAGCTATGAGAGAGGATAAAGTGGGAATCTCTGAGGAGCTATGAGTGAGGATGGAGGAGGGATCTCTGAGTAGCTATGAGTGAGGATGGAGGAGGGATCTCTGAGGAGCTATGAGTGAGGATAAAGGAGGAATCTCTGAGGAGCTATGAGTGAGGATGGAGGAGGGATCTCTGAGGAGCTATGAGAGAGGTTAGAGGAGGGATATCTGAGGAGTTATGAGAGAGGATGGAGGAGGGATCTCTGAGGAGCTATGAGTGAGGATAAAGTGGGAATCTCTGAGGAGCTATGAGTGAGGATGGAGGAGGGATCTCTGAGGAGCTATGAGTGAGGATGGAGGAGGGATCTCTAAGGAGCTATGAGCGAGGATGGAGGAGGGATCTCTGAGGAGATATGAGTGAGGATGGTGGAGGGATCTCTGAAGGGCTATGAGTGAGGATAAAGGAGGAATCTCTGAGGAGCTATGAGTGAGGATGGAGGAGGGATCTCTGAGGAGCTATGAGAGAGGTTAGAGGAGGGATATCTGAGGAGCTATGAGTGAGGATAAAGTGGGAATCTCTGAGGAGCTATGAGTGAGGATGGAGGAGGGATCTCTGAGGAGCTATGAGAGAGGATAAAGTGGGAATCTCTGAGGAGCTATGAGTGAGGATGGAGGAGGGATCTCTGAGGAGCTATGAGCGAGGATACAGAGGGCAGCCTTCCTGGAAGCCGTGCAGCTGAAAGCCATTGCCAACTCCGCCCACACAGCCGAGGGAAGGGAAGCAAGTGAAGAAAACGTGGATGCAATTAAACAGAACTGAGATTCAGTCCGAATATTTTTTGGCAGACTGCTTTCAACAAACTACGTATTGGGACGTACTGTACTAAATCTTTTCTGGCCTACTAAATAGTATGGTAGTATGAGTATTGGAACGCAGGGTTTTTCTTATTTTATGAAAATAGTGTTTCTTAAAACATTTTAAGCGAGAAATAAGCTACAGTTGATGAATCTGTGTCTTTATTTTAGATCGACAAAGGTCAGTTTAAAGGATTTTTCAGGAGTTTCGAGGCACCTGATTTGCATAAAGTAGCCTGGACTTAACTTTATGCAAATGAGTAGCTGGAAACTCAACGCATCGTTAGTTAAAAAAAATAATTGCATAGGAAAGTGTGGACACGTACCGTGAGTGTGTTTCACAGGTTGCAGAGTTTTTGTATCGGGATCTCCGATGTATTTTAATGCTTTCATTTTAACGATGCTTTGAACTCTCTGCTCTGTGGCTCGTAGAGCAGCATGCAGGACAATATTTCAAATCGTATTAATGTGTATTTCCATTCTTATAACGATGGACTGAAAAGACCTTTTTCTGTCTGTTTTTTATTGGACAGGATATTGGACATGTGCTCTGTGTTCAATTCAGCATTTCTCTTTTGTTTTTTTTAAATGTTTGATATTTTTTATTCTAACAGAGAGAATTGGATTTTTTTTTTTGGGTTTGTTTGATTCTCGACAGCAGACAGTCTGGTTGATGTTCATGTCTCGTCTGAATCTGTGTGTTTTCCCTTTCCATCTTTTTAGTTTTTTTCACTTCCAGCAGTTTTGGATAGTTTCCCAGCAGTTAAGGGCTTTTCAAATCCACTCTTGGACTCTTCCCCCAAAAAAACCTTCCTCAAGTTGTTGAGAACTGCCGCGTTCAGCTGAGAAACAACTCTGTCTGAACCCTCTTTTACCTCAAAATAAAAACTGAAAACAAGCTGTTGTTTGACTCCTCCATGTTCTTTCAATAAAGTCATTTTTTTCTGTTCAGTCTGTGAACGGCTCACAGGAGTTTACTTTATTTAAGCAGGTAAGCCGATTGAGAACAAATTCTCGTTTGCAACAACGACCTGGCCAAGATAAAGCACAAACGTGCGCGAGACAACGTAGAGTTACACGGTAAATACGCAAAATATAAACACAAAAAAATACAGTAAAGAATCTACAAAAATACAGATTAAAATCAAGAGTTGATTTAATATAGAGTTTGTGCAAAGTGATGACTAAGTGGTCTGGCAGTAACACAACAATTAGTCAGTCACCTAGTTAGTCAGTCAGTCACTTAGTTAGATAGTCAGTCAGTCAGTCACTTAGTTATTTAGATAGTCAGTCAGTCAATCCTGGACCCCATGTGAAAGATCTATGGTCTCATCATCATCAGCTGGACTTGTAGTCCGTTATATTGTCGGCTAGTTTACTTTAGAATCAAACATCAGATTTTATAGACTACATGTGTTCTGTGTGCAGGAATCTTAATGTGTAAAGTAACTAGTAACTAAAGCAACTAGTAACTAAACTAGTAACTAAAGCTGTAACAGATGAATGTAGCGGAGTAACTAAAGTAACTAGTAACTAAAGCTGGAACAGATGAATGTAGCGGAGTAGAAGTAGAAAGTAGCATGAAAAGAAAAGACTTGAGTAAAGTACAAGTACCTCAACTTTTGTTAACTTAAGTACAGTACTGGAGTAAATGTACTTAACTAGTAACTAAAGCAACTAGTAACTAAACTAGTAACTAAAGCTGTAACAGATGAATGTAGCGGAGTAACTAAAGTAACTAGTAACTAAAGCTGGAACAGATGAATGTAGCGGAGTAACTAAAGTAACTAGTAACTAAAGCTGGAACAGATGAATGTAGTGGAGTAACCTAAGTAACTAGTAACTAAAGCTGGAACAGATGAATGTAGCGGAGTAACTAAAGTAACTAGTAACTAAAGCTGGAACAGATGAATGTAGAGGAGTAACTAAAGTAACTAGTAACTAAAGCTGTAACATATGAATGTAGTGGAGTAACTAAAGTAACTAGTAACTAAAGCTGGAACAGATGAATTTAGTGGAGTAACTAAAGTAACTAGTAACTCAAGCTTGAACAGATGAATGTAGCGGAGTAACTAAAGTAACTAGTAACTAAAGTAACTAGTAACTAAAGCTGGAACAGATGAATGTAGCGGAGTAACTTAAAGCTGTAACAGATGAATGTAGCGGAGTAACTAAAGTAACTAGTAACTAAAGCTGGAACAGATGAATGTAGTGGAGTAACCAAAGTAACTAGTAACTAAAGCTGGAACAGATGAATGTAGCGGAGTAACTAAAGTAACTAGTAACTAAAGCTGGAACAGATGAATGTAGAGGAGTAACTAAAGTAACTAGTAACTAAAGCTGTAACATGAATGTAGTGGAGTAACTAAAGTAACTAGTAACTAAAGCTGGAACAGATGAATGTAGTGGAGTAACTAAAGTAACTAGTAACTCAAGCTTGAACAGATGAATGTAGTGGAGTAACTAAAGTAACTAGTAACTAAAGCTGGAACAGATGAATGTAGCGGAGTAACTAAAGTAACTAGTAACTAAAGCTGTAACAGATGAATGTAGCGGAGTAACTAAAGTAACTAGTAACTAAAGCTGGAACAGATGAATGTAGAGGAGTAACTAAAGTAACTAGTAACTAAAGCTGTAACAGATGAATGTAGAGGAGTAACTAAAGTAACTAGTAACTAAAGCTGGAACAGATGAATGTAGCGGAGTAACTAAAGTAACTAGTAACTAAAGCTGGAACAGATGAATGTAGCGGAGTAACTAAAGTAACTAGTAACTAAAGCTGGAACAGATGAATGTAGCGGAGTAACTAAAGTAACTAGTAACTAAAGTAACTAGTAACTAAAGCTGGAACAGATGAATGTAGCGGAGTAACTAAAGTAACTAGTAACTAAAGCTGTAACAGATGAATGTAGTGGAGTAACCAAAGTAACTAGTAACTAAAGCTGGAACAGATGAATGTAGCGGAGTAACTAAAGTAACTAGTAACTAAAGCTGGAACAGATGAATGTAGAGGAGTAACTAAAGTAACTAGTAACTAAAGCTGTAACATATGAATGTAGTGGAGTAACTAAAGTAACTAGTAACTAAAGCTGGAACAGATGAATGTAGCGGAGTAACTAAAGTAACTAGTAACTAAAGCTGGAACAGATGAATGTAGCGGAGTAACTAAAGTAACTAGTAACTAAAGCTGGAACAGATGAATTTAGTGGAGTAACTAAAGTAACTAGTAACTCAAGCTTGAACAGATGAATGTAGCGGAGTAACTAAAATAACTAGTAACTAAAGTAACTAGTAACTAAAGCTGGAACAGATGAATGTAGCGGAGTAACTAAAGTAACTAGTAACTAAAGTTGTAACAGATGAATGTAGCGGAGTAACTAAAGTAACTAGTAACTAAAGCTGTAACAGATGAATGTAGAGGAGTAACTAAAGTAACTAGTAACTAAAGCTGGAACAGATGAATGTAGAGGAGTAACTAAAGTAACTAGTAACTAAAGCTGGAACAGATGAATGTAGCGGAGTAACTAAAGTAACTAGTAACTAAAGCTGGAACAGATGAATGTAGCGGAGTAACTAAAGTAACTAGTAACTAAAGTAACTAGTAACTAAAGCTGGAACAGATGAATGTAGCGGAGTAACTAAAGTAACTAGTAACTAAAGCTGTAACAGATGAATGTAGCGGAGTAACTAAAGTAACTAGTAACTAAAGCTGTAACAGATGAATGTAGTGGAGTAACTAAAGTAACTAGTAACTAAAGCTGTAACAGATGAATGTAGCGGAGTAACTAAAGTAACTAGTAACTAAAGCTGGAACAGATGAATGTAGCGGAGTAACTAAAGTAACTAGTAACTAAAGCTGGAACAGATGAATGTAGCGGAGTAACTAAAGTAACTAGTAACTAAAGCTGTAACAGATGAATGTAGCGGAGTAACTAAAGTAACTAGTAACTAAAGCTGTAACAGATGAATGTAGTGGAGTAACTAAAGTAACTAGTAACTAAAGCTGTAACAGATGAATGTAGCGGAGTAACTAAAGTAACTAGTAACTAAAGTAACTAGTAACTAAAGCTGGAACAGATGAATGTAGCGGAGTAGAAGTAGAAAGTGGCATGAAAAGAAAAGACTCAAGTAAAGTACAAGTACCTCAACATTTGGTACTGAAGTACAGTACTGGAGGAAATGTACTTTGACATTGTACATTCCACAGCTGGATACATGGGTGTGTGTGTGTGTGTCTCTGTGTGTATGTGTGTGTGTGTGCTTGTGTCTCTGTGTGTGTGTGTATATGTGTATTTATATGTGTATGTGTGTGTATATGTGTGTGTGTGTCTGTGTGCGTGTGTGTGTATATGTGTGTGAACGTGTATTTATGTGTCTGTGTGTGTATTTATGTGTGTGTGTGTATGTCTGTGTGTGTGTGTGTGTATGTTTTTGTGTGTGCGTGTCTGTGTATGTGTGTGTGTCTGTGTGTGTGTGTGTGTGTGTGTGTGTGTGTGTGTGTCCTCACCAGATCACGTCAGTCTAGACTCTAGTTGAACCATTGTACAGTCCAAATGTTTGCTAATAAAAATTATCACCACCACAATTAAACTTTAAATCATTATTTTTCTACCATGAATTTTTGTTTTCATATTTTTTATGTCATTCTTAAATCTATTTGTCAGTAATTTCGTACGTATTCTCATTTTATTTAAACATTTTTTTACATTAACACGTTTTAAATGAATGTTTTCATTCTGTGTTCAATAAAGCTGCAACAGCTTCTTAGTTTCTATGTTTACAGATTTCAGAGCGTGTCTGTGAACGTCTCAGCATGACCAATGAGGGTCCACATCTCGCGGGACTACACCGCCCCTGCGCTCGTGTTGTCTATGGTGTTGACCTCATCTTCGCGCAGATCTCGCGATGATTGTTCACTGACGGGGTTGGAAATGGAGTCGGAGGGGGCGGGGTGCAGCAGGAGGGAGCAGAGATGTTTGGAGGCTTTTTTTTAATATAAATTATTTATTTAAATAAAAATGGCCGCCGTGGAGAGCGGAGAGGAGAGACTGTAAGTGGTTTTTTTTACATTTTATCGTCCGTTAGAAGCCACCGTTGCCGTCGCCTCCGACCGTTTACTGTCGTGTGTTTTATTTAAGTAAAAGTGCGTTGATTTTTACCCCGGCCTGTCTCGGCGGAGCGGGGTTAGCGGGAATACGTCACCAACTTACTGCTAAGTCTGTACTTTAGCTGCTGCTGTAGCCCGGAGCGGAGCAACGGTCGTCGGCTTTAGCTTTAGCCCGCTCTCCGAGCGACGCCTGGCCGCCCTGACTTCCACACAACTCCCCGGGAAGTCGGGCCGGGACCCGGCGGCTGGGTGTCCGACCGGCGGAGTGTCCAACCGCCCGCCTCCGTCAGACAGCCAGCCAGGCAGGTAGCTAACTGGCTGCTAGCTTGTTAGCAAACACCAGAATGTTTTCATCAGGCTGAGTGTTTAGACTGTTGTTCAATAACCCGGGTTAACCCTCCCCCGTCACACACACACTTACACACACATATATATATATACACACACACACACTTACACACTTTTATATATATATATACATATATATATATATATATATATATATATATATATATACCGTCATATACCCCCCTGTCAGATAACTTAATCAGATTATTACCCTAATTAGCAAGTAGCTGCCTCAGTGCCACTGAGCCAGGCAGGTGTGTGTGTGTCTGCGTGCTGTTCCTGCTGCTTCACCTCCACTTGCAGCTTTATCACACACACACACACAAACACACACACAGGGTTTCCCAACCTCTGGGTGGAGACCCCAACAGGGTCAGAGTATGGATCTGAGGGTCAGCAGGTGAACCGGACCAAAAACATGAACAGAATAATGTGGTTTTATTTGCGCTTTTTTAAAATTAATTTCTGTGTCGTTTGACATCTTCAGGACTTTAGAAACAAAATAGTTGAACTGTTGCTTTGTTTTTAGGGCTACGATTTACAATTCTTCTCATTCTCTCATTCTCTATCGTTATCTAGTGGTGCCAGATAAGTGATTAACAGGAAGACGCATACGAGACGAGACGAGGCATGAGACCAGAGAACAGAAAGGATAGAAATACCGATTAAATAAAAATATGGTTTCAACTTCACTACGGGCCAGACGTGCAGAGTTTATAGACGTGCTTTTATTTAAGAGAAAAAGGCACCATATATGTCAAAAATGGGCAAAAACATTTAAAAAAAGCACCAAAAATGTTGAAAAAACGCGTCTTAAACAAAAAAATGCGCCTAAAGCGTTAAAAAATACGTTTCTTAGCCATCATAGAAACAAATGCGCCAAAAACGTCAGAGAAAAGCGACGAAATTGTCTAAAAAAGCTCCTAAACATCTGTCTGTCTGTCTATGTCTCTGTGTGTGTGTGTGTGTGTGTGTGTGTGTGTGTGTGTGTGTGTCTGTGTGTGTGTGTGTCTCTGTGTGTGTGTGTGTGTGTGTGTCTCTGTGTGTGTGTGTGTGTGTGTGTGTGTGTGTGTGTCTCTGTGTGTGTGTGTGTGTGTCTCTGTGTGTGTGTGTGTGTGTGTGTGTGTGTGTGTGTGTGTGTGTGTGTGTGTCTGTTTTTAAAATTAATGTTTGACATCTTCAGGACTTTAGAAACAAAATAGTTGAACTGTTGCTTTGTTTTCAGGGCTACGATTTACAATTCTTCTCATTCTCGATTAATCTGCAGATTGTTTTTCTGGATTATTTATTTATTTATTTATTAGTGGTAAAATAAGTGATCAACAGGAAGACGCAGACGAGACGAGGCATGAGACCAGAGAACAGAAAGGATAGAAATACAGATTAAATAAAAAATATGGTTTCAACTTCACTACGAGCCAGACGTGCAGAGTTTATAGACGTGCTTTTATTTAAGAGAAAAAGGGGCCATATATGTCAAAAAAAAAATATGGGCAAAAACATTAATATAACGCATCATAAACGTAAAAAAATAAGTTCCTTAGCTATCATAGAAAAATGCGCCAAAAACGTTGATAAAAAACGTCGGAGAAAGGCAACAAAATAGTCTAAAAAAGCTCCTAAACATTGGAAAATGTCGACAAAAGCGCAGAATACGCCGAAAAAAGGGGCAAAAGGTGTGTGTGTGTGTCTGTGTCTCTGTGTGTGTCTGTCTGTGGTGTGTGTTAGTGTGTGTCTCTGTGTGGTGTGTGTGTGTGTGTGTCTCTGTGTGAGTGTGGTGTGTGTGTGTGTGGTGTGGGTGTGTGTCTCTGTGTGAGTGTGTGTCTGTGTCTGTCTGTGGTGTGTCTGTGTGTGTGTATATGTGTGTGTGTCTCTGTTTGTGTGTGTGTCTGTGTCTCTGTGTGTGTGCGGTGTGTGTGTGTCTCTGTGTGAGTGTGTGTCTGTGTCTGTCTGTGGTGTGTCTGTGTGTGTGTATATGTGTGTGTGTCTCTGTTTGTGTGTTTGTGTGTGTCTGTGTCTCTGTGTGTGTCTGTCTGTGGTGTGTGTGTGTGTGTGTGTCTGTGTGAGTGTATGTCTGTCTGTGTCTGTTTGTGGTGTGTCTGTGTTTGTGTATATGTGTGTGGCTGTGTGTGTGTGTGGTGTGTGTCTGTATGTGTCTCTGTGTATGTGTATATGTGTGTCTCTGTGTGTGTTACTCTGTTTGTGTCTGTGTCTGTCTGTGGTGTGTCTGTGTGTGTGTGTATGTATGTATATGTGTTTGTGTCTACCTGTGTGTGTGTGTGTGTGTGTGTTTTTTTTTTTGGGGGGTTTTCATTTCATGCACTGAACGAAGAATTGAGTAATTGTGAAAATAATCCGATTTGATCGATGATGACGATAAGCAGAATTCAGAAGACGTACCAGATTAAAACATAACTCGGCCCCTCGCAGATTTTCGTGTATCAATTTAGGTTCCTAAACATTTGGGCTCGCCAGTTTTTGTCACTTATTCCATCTTTTTGGTCGCTTTTTTTCTATGATGGCTAAGAAACGTTTTTGGGGCTTTATGATAAGGCTGTGCAATTAATCAAAATGTAATCGTGATTATGATTTCGGCTCCCAACGATCACAAAAACAGAATAATCGAGAAAAACTATTATTCAGCTCATTACGTTTTGCAAGTAAACTCTTATTTTCTCTTGTGTTCTGAATGAAAAGATAAAGTTTAAACAGGACAAGCATTAAGGTAAATTTCACAGTTGTATGTGTTGATATATTTAACCTTTTCCACAGTTTTTGAAGTTCATTAATTGCAACATCTTTCCAGAAGTCAACAAGTAATCGTGTTTAAATTATCGTGATTTCATTATTGACCTAAATAATCGTGATTATATTTTTTTCCCATAATGTAGCAGGCCTACTTTATGAAGACCACACTATTTGACTTTTTCTCTTAAATAAAAGCCAGTCAGTAAACTCCACACGTCTGGCCCTGGTTACACTGATCGTACTTGGAGGAAATCAAACGTACTCAGCCCGTTGGATGTTTTAATCAACGTCGACAGAGTTCAGAGAACTTGAAACTTTGCAGAGAGAAAAATCTATCAACCACAGCGCACGATGTGTCAGCCCCGTAGGTTTTTTTTATTTATTTTTTTTGTATCATCGTGGGGTGATGTGGTTCAAACAGCTTCCTGTGGGTGCGTTCAGGGACACTGCCAGCGGCTGTAACTCCACACTTCCTGCAGTCGCTTCACACTAACAGCGCCAGCCTGCCTCATACAAACTAGTCCCTCCACAGAGCTGCGGAGTAAAAAACCTCTGGCTACACCACAGATGCATTCTGGGATAGGAGAAAAAAAAAACTCTGGGTTGTGCCCATGTTATGAAAAAAAAAACATCCCTTTTTCTGGTGATTTAGGGTGTTATTTTGTGTCTCTGATGCTTCCACACACATACACACTTTGAATAAACCCATCCATGGTGTTCTGAGTGAGATCTGGTCTCTGAATGTGTCCTGCCTTCAGTCTCCTGGTGAGATGGTCAACATCTGCACGGCTTTCTACGGCACTAGCCGAGACGAGCTGGCTAACCGTAGCATGCTAGCTCGTTCTCAATGACAAAACACTGCTACAACACACACAAATTCACCCTTAACTACAAAATAAGTTGTATAGAACTACTTCCATGTCCCTGTTCAGTTGGAAGTGGAAGTGTGAAGTGCGCCCTCGTTTAGAAGAAGTCTCCCGGCTAGTCCTGCCTTGTACAGGCCGAAGTTTGAGAAAAGGCTAGCTAGCTCATGTAGTCCTTAACTAGCTACTGTGCATGTGCGACTGACTACAAAGATGTTGCAGAAGTTGAGATGTCTCCCTCTGTAGCTAAAACAGAGACCAAAAGATGGTGTTTTTTGAAAATTAAACCATGTAAACCTATTCTGGTACAACCTTAAAATACAGTTATGAACCTGAAAATGAGCAGAATATGGGTGCTTTAAAGGAACACGCCGACGTATTGGGAATTTATCTTATTGACTGTAACCCCCAGAGTTAGACAAGTCCATACATACCCTTCTCATCTCAGTGCGTGCTGTAAGGCAGTCTGACAGCTCCAGCATTAGCTTAGCCCAGCACAGATCCTGCAGGTGAATGGTTCCAACTAGCCTACTGCTCCCAATTGTGACAAAATAACTCCAACATGTTCCTATTTACATGTTGTGATTTGTAGAGTCACAGCGTGTACAAAAAAACAACGTAACATGAGACACAGCCATCTACTAACAGTAAACAAACCGGGAACTATATTCTCAGACAGGCTTGCTGCGAGCATATCACTCCGCCCAAGTACTAAATTCTTCCGCCTGAGAATATAGTTCCCGGTTTGTTTACTGTTAGAAGATGGCTGTGTCTCATGTTACGTTGTTTTTTGTACACGCTGTGACTCTATAAATCACAACATGTAAATAGGAACATGTTGGAGTTATTTTGTCACTTATTGGGAGCAGTAGGATTACTGGAACCATTCACCTGCAGGATCTGTGCTGGTCTGATGCCGCTGGAGCCGTCAGACAGCATTACAGCACGCATGGAGATGAGAAGGATATGTATGGACTAGTCTACCTCTGGGGGTTACAGTGAATAAGATAAATTCCCAGTAAGTCGGCGTGTTCCTTTCAACCAATCACAACGGTCTTGGGCGGTGCTAAGCTCCAGACGCAGCGACACTGGGGGCTCTGCTAAATAGCCTCGGGAAGGAACTTGTTTCGGAGGAACGTTTTGCACCCCGCAGAAGAAAACTCCTCATAGGATATTAAGGGATACTTCACCGATTAGCGTTAAGCTTTATATCAGCAGAAACACGGCAGTGTTTTCAAATGACCGTGCTTCCCTCCCTCATGTCCCCCCTGTGACGAGAGATGGCTCCGATGATGCAAAAATCGTCATTTTGCATCATCATCATCGGAGGCTTTTTGGGGCCAGAGGCTAGAGACAAAAAAAATTTAAATAAATAAATAAAAAAAAGCCTCCGATGTTGCAAAATGACGATTTTTGATATATCGACTCAGTATCGTTGTAATAATCGTTATAATAGGCGCCAGGTTGACCGTGA
The DNA here is from genome assembly GCF_004354835.1 of Perca flavescens. Lineage (NCBI taxonomy): Eukaryota > Metazoa > Chordata > Actinopteri > Perciformes > Percidae > Perca > Perca flavescens. The sequence goes on along the minus strand of NC_041337.1, from coordinate 35,992,984 downwards.
TGTAATGGTTGACAGGCGTGATGTCATCTGTTTTCCCCCAGAGAGGAGGGAGAGGAGGGAGCTGTCGACCCCCAGCCCCCCCCCAGAGAGAGAGACCGGTCCCACAGCAAGACCAAGAAGGCCCGTCGGCGCCATGGCGACCGAGGGGCGGAGCCCACCGCCGCCGTGCTGCAGCCACAGGCGGGTGGCGAGCCCCCGACCCAGGTAAGGACCATTGACATATATAAAATGGACCAATAGACCCCGTTGGTCTGGACGGAGACCAGTGAAGGATATTAGAAGCACTTTTCCGGGGATCTCTTGCTGAGCAGCCTCCAGCTGAGCTTGAAGACGTAGATGTGACGTGAGCAACGTGTCTGAAAGTGTGAAGTCTTCTGGTAGCTGTGAGAGAGAAATCTCAATCATTCCCAATCTCACAGAGACGGAGAGTGTAGGTATATGTAAGGAGATAACATAGAAACAGGCTAATTACTGATCACTAACATGCTAGTTAACATTAGTAATTAAACCTAAACAGCTAATGGAAGTCCAAACTGCCTGTGAGCTTCTCCTGTACTATACGGTAATTCCTCTACTGTGTGACAGTAAGTCTCGTGGTTATGACCCAATCGTTAGCCTATTGTTATAAAAGCGTCTGCTACGGAGCCATAACGTGAGCTACAAGGTAATGGAGCCTTTTATACATTGTCGTGTTTCTTTAGAAATAAACAACGAACAAATAGAGTCTTTAAACGCTTCAGATGTAAAGTTATTCTCTGTCAAAGTGACTTAAAAAAAATGGCGGTCAGTGTAATGCTAACGGGAGGTGATGGCTTTGTAGCAACAGAATGGCGCCATTGGAGGTTCGAGTTCTGAGGCGAAGCTTACCCCCCTTGGATGATGACAGGCGCAGACCTGCGCAGAATCCATCGCCGCCCAATGCATGCTGGGTAGATTTGTGTCCGACTCGATTCCCGACTCACTCGATCAAGGCGGCCGCAGGTTTGAGAGCCGGGCGCCACAGTCGCTCTCCACCGAATGCAAGACCCAGGCGGACCCAGTGGCATGCTGGGAAAGCGCCCGGCTCTCAGCCCATCTAAAAGCTGATTGGTTCAGAATCGACTCAGCACGATGACGTTTTATATCAACTTTTAATTGCCATTTGTCTGATTTTTTTTAAAGGCTTATTCTGTACAGAGTAGGGCTGTGCAATTAATCGAAATGTAATCGTGATTATGATTTTGGCTCCCAATGATCACAAAAACAGAATACAATTATTTACCTCGTTACGTTTTGCAAAGTTAACCCTTATTTCCTCTCGTGCTCTTAATGAAAAAATTAAGTTTAAATAGGAAAAGTATTACGGCACATTTCACAGTTGAATGTGTTTTTTTCACTGTTTATTTATTTAACTTTTCCCACTGTTTTTTAAGTTACATAATTGCAACATCTTTCCAGAAGTCAAGGAGTAATCGTATATAATATAGACCGAAATTATCGTGATTATATTTTTTTTCCATAATCGAGCAGCCCTAGTACAGAACCCATTGTGTGGCTGATGGGGACGTTTAGACGCTGCCTGCGTGGTGTTTTCTAAGTCTTTCCACACCAGAAAGGTGTCTGACAAAAAAGTGTGAAATAACTGAAAACATTGTATCTTATATTATATTTTAGATTCTTCAAAGTAGCCACCCTTTGCTTTTTTATTAATAAGGGAAATAATTCCACTAATGAACCCTGACAAAGCACACCTGTGAAGGTAAAACCATTTCAGGAGACTACCTCATGAAGCTCATTGAGAGAACACCAAGGGTTTGCAGAGTTATCATAAAAAAGCAAAGGGAGGCTACTTTGAAGAATCTAAAATATAAGACATGTTTTCAGTTATTTCACACTTTTTTGTTAAGTACATAATTCCATATGTGTTCATTCATAGTTTTGATGCCTTCAGTGAGAATCTACAATGTAAATAGTCATGAAAATAAAAAGGAAACGCATTGAATGAGAAGGTGTGTCCAAACTTTTGGCCTGTACTGTATATATATATATATATATATATATATATATATATATATATATATACACACACAATATGATCTGATGAAATGAAGGTGTTTCAGGAGATGAAGCCGGTCTCGTGTCCCTTCCTTCCTGCAGGCGTCTGAGCCGGCGGTGGCGGGCCCCTCGGAGCCGGGCTCGGAGTCGGCCGCCGGCAGCGAGTCGGCCGGTTCCCCCAGGCAGCGGCGCTCCGTCATCCGGGACCGCGGCCCGCTGTACGATGACCCGTCGCTGCCCGAAGGCTGGACCCGCAAACTCAAACAGAGGAAGTCCGGCCGCTCGGCGGGGAAGTTCGACGTCTATTTGATCAAGTAAGTTCAAACTCGGCTCTGGGGACGATGTGTAATAGCTTCGTGTTTTATTTCTCTTATGTGACCTTTTATTTTATGTAAGCCGATTTGAGAACGAATTCTCGTTTGCAACAACGACCTGGCCAAGATAAAGCATAAACGTGCAACACAACGTAGAGTTACACAGTAAATACTCCGAATTTAAACACAAAAAACTAGGGCTGCCACCTCCTAGTCGATTAGTCGACTAATCAGTCGTTTTGGTCTTAGTCGACTAAGATTTCTTTAGTCAATTAGTCATTTTTTATGCTTATTCATGCTTAATTACTCATTTCTAAGAAACTTCTGAGCACATTTATGGTAAACACAAGATTTAAAGTGGAGCTTTTGCAGGATTAATTGTGGAGAAACTCAGTTTTACAGATGGTTAATTAACTACATTTATATTGTGCTTTTCTAGTCTTAACCACCTCTCAAAGCTCACAGCTCTGTCAATTAAATCAACTAATCGATTAGTCGACAAAATCCTACAAGTGTTAGTCGACTAAGAATGTCTTTAGTCGAGGACAGCCCTACAAAAAACACAGTAAAGAACCTACAAAAATACTGATTAAAATCAAGAGTCGATGGATACAGTTTGTGCAAAGTGATGTCTAATGGCGTTTTTCCGTTACATGTTACCTGCTCGACTCACCTCGACTCTACTCAACGCGCTGTGCGTCCGTTTTCCGTTGCAGATTTTAGTACGGCCTCAGCGTGGCTGGTCATCATAGCGGCGCCGCGGTGAACTGCCGTGACCTTAAAGCCAGTCGAGATGATCAGTCGAGTCCCCGAGGTCCCAAAAAAACTGCCTCGGGACACACTGAGGCGTAGAGTTTAGATTCTCTGCCCGAGCCCGAACCCTTGATTAAGCATTTGTGTTTTTTGGGGAGAAAGCTATGCCATAATCAGAACTATTTAGGCCAAAGTAACAAATGTGTCCAAAAAGTTACACAAGTTGGACTACAGTTACAAAATGCAACATGAGTCATGCGCGGAGTCTCCTCCTCTCGCACACATCACACCGGGGCTGAGGGCTGTATGGTGGAGCATCACCCCGTGGGCTGAGGGCTGTATGGTGGAGCATCACCCCGTGGGCTGAGGGCTGTATGGTGGAGCATCACACCGGGGCTGAGGGCTGTATGGTGGAGCAGCACCCCGGGGCTGAGGGCTGTACGGTGGAGCATCACACCGGGGCTGAGGGCTGTATGGTGGAGCAGCACCCCGGGGCTGAGGGCTGTATGGTGGAGCATCACACCGGGGCTGAGGGCTGTATGGTGGAGCATCACACCGGGGCCGAGGGCTGTATGGTGGAGCATCACACCGGGGCTGAGGGCTGTACGGTGGAGCATCACCCCGGGGCTGAGGGCTGTATGGTGGAGCATCACACCGGGGCTGAGGGCTGTATGGTGGAGCAGCACCCCGGGGCTGAGGGCTGTACGGTGGAGCATCACACCGGGGCTGAGGGCTGTACGGTGGAGCATCACACCGGGGCTGAGGGCTGTATGGTGGAGCAGCACCCCGGGGCTGAGGGCTGTACGGTGGAGCATCACACCGGGGCTGAGGGCTGTATGGTGGAGCATCACACCGGGGCTGAGGGCTGTATGGTGGAGCATCACACCGGGGCTGAGGGCTGTACGGTGGAGCTAAAGTGCAACATGGAGCTTAAGGATGTAAAGAAAAAAAGAAAAACAGGAGAATTACCTTTGAGCAAGTTTGGAGGAAAGTCGGAGGTATGGAGCCATTTTAATCAAGTCGTGGGCAGTGACAACATGTGTGTCGGCTTTGTTGAGGGCATTAAGTGCAGCCGCTGTTCGCCTATGACCGCAAATAAAACGGAGAAGTGGATGATGAACAGACACACGAAGCAGGCTCGCCGTGGCAGAAAAGATGATAGTCAGCCTTCAACCTCCTCTTCTGTTACTTCTCCAAGCGTAGGATCCCCCTGAGGGCGAGGCAAGCCCTCACAGGGAAATACGTTGAGGTCCATTTGCGATCCGTTCCATTCTGAATAAACATTTTACATGCTTCGCTCCTGTTGCATTATTCACTAAGATCATTTTAAACAGATTTCTGCAGTTCAAACAACTCTGAATTGTAGTGGAGAACGTCAGTTATGATGGCCCACGGATTAAAAAAGTGTCGGGCTGAAATTGGGCTCGGGCTCATAATTCCGGACACAACGTGCACGGGCTCGGCTGGGTCGGGCTTGATTTTTTGGGCCCGATGTAAGCTCTACTGAGGCGACACCGACTTGAGAAACGTAATACGTCTCCATAGCAGCAGGCGGCACTACTCTGTGTTGTCGCCCAGGAACTGAAAAGGCAGCTGATTGGACGAACGCGTCACATGGGTTTGGTTTCTCCGGAAATTCAAAGCCAGTCTGTCTCGTTAAGAATCCGATCTCATATCAGACTGAAATAGTTCACCGAAAAAACATGTTTCTGAAAACATTTGAAGAGAGAAATAGGCTGTGTGTGTGTGTGTGTGTGTGTGTGTGTGTGTGTGTGTGTGTGTGTGTGTGTGTGTGTGTGTGTGTGTGTGTGTGTGTGTGTGTGTGTGTGTGTGTGTGCGCAGCTGCTGAATCTCTCTTCATTTCAGATCAACAAAGGTCATTTTAAAAGATTTTCGTCAGATTTTGAGAGACTCTAGTCCCCTCATTCTGCTCCTCCATTTCCTGGTGAGTCCAGACTGTCTCCGACTGAACATGTCAAATTGGTCATTTTAAAAGAACGAAATAACGACGTGAAAAAAATATATATAGCGTGGCTCATTGGCTGGTCAGTTCCCATGATGCAAGGCGGTAAATAGAGTTGTGTTAAAGTTTGCTGATAATTTTGCCATTTGTTCGGAAAAAAAAACTTGGCAAGGGCCTCTGTTCTCGTCAAGTGACGCAAGATCGGCTTAGTTTGAGGGGCCCCTGATTGGCACAGGGCCCTGGGGCAGCTGCACCAAAGCACCCACGCTATCTCCGCTACTGGCTTTACGTGAACCAAACCGTAAGTGGGAAGACTATATGAGACATGGAATAATACAGTCCAAGATATTAGACTTTTTCGAAATAAAAGCATGAAAATAAACTCTACATGTCCGGCCCTTGATGCGATTCTCCTTTTTTCAGTGTGGCCCTTAGTGAAGTTGAGTTTGACCCCCCTGCAGTAGAGGATGGAGATCCAAACCGAGCCCGTCGGTACCCGGGGCTGCCCGACGGGCCGGGCCGGGCCGGGTTCGGACAGATATTTATCCGATATGGCCAATGGAAGCGGACAAGCCGAGGACAACATGTCAGGGACCACGTTGAGACGATCGACATTTTCTCGGACCACTTAGATTTAAATGCTATAAGACCCGTCTATCTTTTTAGCCAATGAGCAGACAATTCGATTGACATGCAGTATGGGCATTACATTCATTAACGTTAACAACGTTACCACGGGAGTGAACAGAGTTGTCAAAACACTTAAAGTTTGACTTTATCTGACTGTTTTGTTGACATTCGCTTTAGCACAGCTCCATCTAGTGGATGCATAACGCAACCCCAGTCAAACGTTTGACGGCAGTATCTTCTATTCTATGCGCCTTATAATCCGGTGCGCCCTATATATGTGAAAACAGTTCTCAAATAAGCTGTTCATTGAAGGTGCGCCTTATAATCCGGTGCGCCTTATAGTGCGGAAAATACGGTATTCGAATGTCAAATTTTCAAATCGAAATACCAACCCACCGAACGAATATTCGAGCCCTAATATAAATGTGGATAACGTTAGTGATAGTGAGATGCTTGCGACAGCTACATTTCTAGTGATGAATCCACGAAAACAGCGGTTTATTTCTGAGGCTTAGTCCACACGGACACGGGTATTTTTATAACCAGAGTTTTTTCTCCTCCGTTTAAAAAAAAAAAAAAAAAAAAAAAAAAACCCGTCCACACATGCTCGGTTTAAAATAAATCTCCGTCCACATGAAAACGCAAAAACACGCTGTCAAGCCATCGCAAAGAATCGTCAACAAAGCAGTTAGCGGCGCACAATATGACGTCAAACACAGCGGATAACGGCGCACACTCTTGACGTCGCGAGGCAAAAAACCCGGTTAAACTGTCCACTAAGGGTGTGACGAGATCTCGTTTTACGAGATCTCGCGAGATTAAAACGTGTCGAGATTTCTCGTCGAGGTGAAAAGTTGTCTCGTGAGGCGATGTGATGTCAGCGTGATGGAGCGTGAAATTACTATTGAAGATCCCCCTGCAACTTTTAAATCATTTGTGTGCAAACATTTTGGTTTTCCTGCGGAAATAATAAACGGCGAAAGAGTGACAGACAAGACGAACACAATATGTAAATATTGTAAGAAAAAAATGCCGAATACCGCGGCTTACACGAGCACTATGCAAAAACACTTACAGCACCACCACAGCTCTCTACTAACTACTGCACCCGCGACGAAAACATTAAAAGGGCAAACAACTCTAAAAGCCTTTGCCTCTCTGCCACGGCAATAACGAGGGACATCAGCGTTTTCATCGCAGCTGATATGAGGCCATTTTCTGTGGTGGAAAATGTCGGATTTCGGCGACTCCTCCACACACTGGAACCGAGGTACGTCATATATTTCATCATTGAGGATTTCTTTACATTTTTTTTTAAAATCTCGTCTCGTCTCGTTCTCGTGAACCCAATCTCGTGATGTGTCTCGTCTCGTGGAGTAAGCGTCTCGTCACACCCCTAGTGTCCACACGACAACACTGTAACCGGCGTTCCTGAAAATGCTCACCCTGGCCGGAGTTTTCAAAAATGTTCGGTTACAGGGCCCTGAAACTGCGTTTTCGTGTGGACGGAAGGCCGAACCGCGTAAAAAAAAAAAGTCACGGTTATAAAACTACCCGTGTCCGTGTGGACTAGGCCTGAGTCACGGCTTCATTCTAACGCCTCTCTGTGTAACAGTACCAGCTCGGCCCGACAGAATTCGGCCCGAGCCCGACAAGTACGTTTTGATTGACAGCTTTTTAAAAGCCCGACATTATTCAAATGTGCTCACGCACACACACACAGGTGCTCTTTCGCCTTTTGTCTAGAACAGTGGTTCCCAACCTGGGGTCCGGGCACCCCCAGGGGGGGCGGCAAAGATCAC
>NC_041337.1:35945488-35980488 GCF_004354835.1 Perca flavescens | reverse complement strand
TATGTATCGACTTGTCTAACTCTGGGGGTTACAGTGAATAAGCTAAATTCCCAATAAGTCGGCATGTTCCTTTAAAAGTAGGGTTGGACATCGTTTGGATTTTAACAATTCCAATTCTTCTCATCGATTCTGATTCTTTGAGAGGTGGAGTTGAAACGGGATCACATGCTCATTTCACAAATAAGAGGAACGTTTTATTTTGATTCAGTGGTGGCTTGCAGTTTGACGGGAGCTTTTTCAACGTAAAATTAAGCCACGCTAGGGCGCCGCTTACTGCGCTCCACGGCTGCAACACAACAAGCGCCTGGTCGCTACGGAAACCCAATAGTTGCGCATGTTAAATGTGGAACCCCGTGATCAGATCTGGAACCAAAATCCTCCAAACGGTTCTAATAAAGAAACGATTCCACTGGGATCACGACTTTTGAAACGATTCCAAGTAGGAATCTGTTCTCGATGCCCAATCCTAGTTAAAAGGCTGTAAAACATGTTGATGCTAATGCTGCGTTCCAGGCAACCCGTAACTCGTGTTTTCACAACCTTCTACTTGTGAAAGAATCCTGGAACGGAAGTCAAACCAGTAATTTACTACTCGTGAACTCGTACCAGATCGCTGTACTCCCATTTACAGTTTTTGACGTCACACACACATGAACAACAATTTGATGCTGTACAGACTAGGGCTGTCCTCGACTAAAGAAATTCTTAGTCGACTAACACTTGTAGGATTTTGTCGACTAATCGATTAGTTGATTTAATTGACAGAGCTGTGAGCTTTCAGAGGTGGTTAAGACTAGAAAAGCACAATATAAATGTAGTTAATTAACCATCTGTAAAACTGAGTTTCTCCACAATTAATCCTGCAAAAGCACCACTTTAAATCTTGTGTTTACCATAAATGTGCTCAGAAGTTTCTTGGAAATAAGTAATTAAGCATGAATAAGCATAAAAAATGACTAATCGACTAAAGAAATCTTAGTCGACTAAGACCAAAACGACCGATTAGTCGACTAATCGACTAAGAGGTGGCAGCCCTAGTACAGACGCCGTTTATTAACCGTGTTAAGTAGAAATAAAGAAACATATATAGGCAACGTAAAGTAACCTAGAAAGCCAACGTCAACGTTAGGTAGCCGCTAGCTGACGCTAGCTAGAAGGGTTTGTCGTGACTTTGCCTGGAACGCTACCAAGTCGTGAGTCGTGACTTGAAGTCGTAACATACGGGCTATAAACTGTGTCTGGAACCAGTGTTGCCACAGTTACTGTGAAAAAGTAACTTAGTTACTTTACAGATTACTTGATTTTAAAAGTAACAAAGTTAGATTACAAGTTACTTTATTAGTTACATGCAGCAGCTGCCGACAACCCCCCCCCACAGCCTCAACATAACCATGACAACCGGTTTACTGTGAGGCAGCTCAGCGTTACCAGTAGTAGGATCTGGTTTATTATGGCACAAAAGAGAGCCAGTCTACCGTGTTTAAGGGCAGCATTTCCTCTACAACATACTGCCCCAACAACTTCTTCAACTCTCCCCCACTTACTGGTTTATCACCAAAGTCCAGCTTTAGTTGTTTGGGTGATGGGGGGGCCTCCTGCTCTCTGCTTCCCACCACCTGCTGGGACTTGCTCTGTAGGTTTGACTGCAGCGCTGCGACTCCAAATGGTTCTTCAGATGTGACGTAGTAGCACTTTGTCGCCACCAGCACAGAGTGTACAACCAACCTTAATACTGCCGTCTTTAGTTGACCCAATCTCAAAATAGTGACTGGATTTCCATCTCTCTCCTCCCTCCATTGTTGTTTACGTTTGTGTCCCTGCGTGGTAAACGTGAACTGTCCTCATGCTGAAAACGTGACTTGTCGCATACGTGACTTCACTCCCCGAGACGCAAGAAGAAAAGCTAAAATATATATTTTTACTAAGGAAAATGACAAATAGTAACGCACAGTGACTTGGATAAGTAACTTTAATCTGATTACTGGTTTGGAAATAGTAACACGTTAGATTACTCGTTACTAAAAAAAGTGCTCAGATTAGAGTAACGCGTTACAAGTAACGCGTTACGTGGCATCACTGTCTGGAACGCAGCATAATGCTAATGCTAATGCTACCTGTTGATGTGGTGACCCCTGCAGGTGGCGTCTCCTGTCCTGGTGCCCAAGTCCCGTCCCGGGAGAAAGAGGAAATCGGAACAGGAGCTTCCAGCCCCGCCTCAGACCACCCCGAAGAAACGGGGCAGGAAACCAGCCTCGGTCTCCGCGGCGTCCTCACCGGTCGCCACGGCACCCACCTCCACGCTCCATCCGTCGACCTCCGGCAGCTCGGCGGCGGCGAGCTGCGCCGCGGCGGCCATCTTAGCCGCCGAAGCTAAGCGGAGAGCGGCTAAGATGGAAACAGCCCTGCCGATCAAAAAACGCAAAACGAGAGAGACGGTGGAGGAGAGGGAGATCGTTCCCGCGCCGGCCGCCGCTACGACAACCGAGACCACCGAGAGACGGGTTACCGTAGAGACGGAGGAGGCAACGGGCAAAGGGGAGGAAGCTCGGACCTCGGAGCCTCAGCCCGCACCGACGTCTGAGAAGAGCCAGTCGCAAACGCAGAAGCAGCCGAGCGCTTCCGACGAAAGCCAACCGCGCGGACACAAGGCGCACAAAGGCAGGAAGCACAAGGAGAAATCGGGAATATCGGCCGGAGACGGAAGGAGCCGAGGCCAGGACGTAGGGGAGGATGTGGGAGACAAGGGAGGAGAGGGGGGGAGAAGTAGCAGCAGCAGCAGCAGTAGCATTAGCCCGTCCAAAAGCCACAAAAGGAAGGAGCGGCCGCCTCACAAACACCATCATCATCACCACCACCACCGGCATCATCGCCACCAACATTCCTCTGCATCGCCGATGGACCTGGCTCCTCCTCCTCCTCCTCCTCCTCCTCCTCCTCCTCCTCCTCCTCCTCCTGCACCCTCCAGCCAGTCCAGACCAGACGTCAAGCCCCAGACTGTGCCTCAGCTCACCGCCCAACAATTGCAGCACGCCCAGCAAGCTCCTCCCAAACCGCAGTCGCAGTCCGCCTCTGATCCTCGGCATCATTCCCCTCAACAACGCCCCCAGCCCCAGACCCAGCCCCAGCCCCACCCCCAGCCCCAGACCCAGCCCCGTTCCCAGCAGCACCCCCCCCAGTCTCCCAGCCAGCCCCAAGCCAAGCCTCGGTACCCAGCCTCCCAGCCCTCTCCTACCAGGCACGCCTTGCCCCAGCCGCGGTCCCAACAACCCCAAACCCACAGTCACACCCAGGCCTCCCAGCAAAAACCCCAATCTGTTCAGCCTGTTCACTCCCTAACCCCGCACCAAACCCAGCTTCAGGCTCAGCACGCTCCACCTCAGTCCCCATCGTCCATCCTGCACGTTCGTCCGCCCCAAGCGAGGCACCCGCATCCGCAGACCCAGCCTCCCGCTGTGCTCCAGCCTCAGACGCAGCAGCCCAGGTACCCGTCTCAACACCAAGCCCCCCGGCTCAAACAACAGTCCCAACCCCAGCCGCGGCAGTCACCGCAGCATCACCTCCAACTCCAACCGCAGGCCAGGACCGCAGCGCAAACTCCGACTCAATCCCAATACAGAATCCCAGCGCAGACTCCGACTCAGCCGCAGTCCAGATCCCCCGCTCAAACTCAGCCTCAACCTCAAGCCAGGAACGCAGCGCAAACTCCGACTCAGCCGCTGCTGTCCAGAGCCGCGGTCCACCCGCACCTGCAGCCCCAGCCCCAGATGAGACACCCATCATCTCAGCAACACCAACTCCAGACTCAATACAGACCGCAACCCAGACACTCCGTCTCCGTCTCTCAGCCGAGGCCGCCGCAGTCCCAAGCACAACCGCGCCCACACTTTCAGCGGGTCCAATCGCAGCCCAGACCTCCCCAGCTCCCTCAGCTCAGCAGGCCCCACGTCAACGTGCAGCAGCAGCAGCAGCACCTCTCGTCGCACCGATCGTCTCCCAGCCTGACCGGCGGGACCAACCTGGCCGGCAGCGCGCAGCCCAACCAGAGCAGCGAACAGCCCCAAGATCTGAGCACCACGCGGCCGAGAAGCCGAGAGCTCTGCAGCGGCGGCGGCGGCGGCGGCAGTAGTAGTGTTGTTGTTGTTGGCGTCGAAGGCATCAGGGCGGCAGAAGGGAGAGCAGAGCCGGCCCAAAGCAGAGAGGTTTTAAGCGGAGAAAGGGGGTCGAACAGCAACTCGAGGCCTCCTCCCAGCGCATTGGCTTCTGAGTCGGGAGTCGGGGGTCTGGTTCCCGGGCCCAGACTCCGGGCAGAGCCGGACGCAGCGGGAGAAGGCCGGGAGCTCAGAGACATCGTACCGCAGTCCGCCGTCCCCTGTCCCAGCCGCGAGGAAACCGTAGAGTCACGGACTGCCGTCAGCGAACGAGTCAGCTGATCGGTCGGTTGCAGATGAGCCGGCAGGTTGGTCGGTTGGACTTTTTTGTCGGACGGACGGACGGAGTCAGCCACCAGGTTGGGGAGAAGAAGGAGAAGAAGAAGAGGAGGAGGAGGAAGAGTGTGACCGCGCTGTTCACGGAGGTTTTAATGAGTCGTTAGATGGATGGATTAGCGTCACACAGCGCTGGCCTGGCCTCGGTGGACTCGGTAAAGTTCGGGATTTTGAGAGCCAACATGGCGCTGAGGGACAGCTGGAGAAGAAGAACGGGATAGTGTCTTTTTTTTTTTTTTTTTTTTTAGAAAAACAAAATGGAAAAAAACCCCGATTTTAAAAACAAAGTGTGTGTGTATATATATAATCAAAAGGCAGCTGTTGTGTCCCGCTAGTTTCCGAGGGGAGGAGGGGTTGGAGGGGGTGGGGGGAATAGTTTGGAACTAAAAAAACTCAACGCTTAACAACACATTACTCTGAACAAAACGTTGCTTCCGAAATATAACCTGTTTTATTTTTATTTTTTTTCGTATTTTGACAGTTTGTTGTTTTGTTTTTTGTCTCTGTTATACAGCTTTAAACTCTTGATATTATTGACTGAAGGCCCCTTACTCATCGCCGTGCTGCTGACTGACAGTCCCTTATTTAAAGTCTTGCTCCTGACTGACCGTCTCTCACGAAAGACTCCTCCTAAAGAGAGGCGAAGCTCCCTCCCCCCTTGGGACCTCATTTTGGAAAGAATATGTACGACAGTGAACGTGGGAGAGACCAATCTTTTTATTTTAATCCCGTGTGAATTGAGTCACGAAAAACACATATGATATTCGTCAATTTAATTTAACAGTGGTTCCCAACCTTTTTGGGCCCTGTCCATAATCTAATCCTTACCGCACCCCACCCCAATCAAATAAGATGTAGGCTAGTTGGCCTGAATATTAATGATTAGGCCCTATTATTGTTGCTGTTGTTAAAGAGATACGCCACCGTTTGTTGAAATAGGGCTCATCACTGTCTCCCCTGGCTGTAGATAGGTGGGCCAACGCATTTTTTGTCTCAGTGCAAATAATTAGGTTGTTTTTTTGGCGCTGCCGGTGTTGCACCGGACTAAAACAATGCATGTACAAAAAATGCGTTGGCCCACCTATCTACAGCTAAGGGAGACCCCACCTATCTACAGCTAGAGGAGACCCCACCTATCTACAGCTAAGGGAGACCCCACCTATCTACAGCTAGAGGAGACCCCACCTATCTACAGCTAGAGGAGACCCCACCTATCTACAGCTAGGGAAGACCCCACCTATCTACAGCTAGAGGAGACCCCACCTATCTACAGCTAGAGGAGACCTCACCTATCTACAGCTAGAGGAGACCCCACCTATCTACAACTAGAGGAGACCCCACCTATCTACAGCTAGAGGAGACCCCACCTATCTACAACTAGAGGAGACCCCACCTATCTACAGCTAGGAGAGACCCCACCTATCTACAGCTAGAGGAGACCCCACCTATGTACAGCTAGAGGAGACCCCACCTATCTACAGCTAGGAGAGACCCCACCTATCTACAGCTAGAGGAGACCCCACCTATGTACAGCTAGAGGAGACCCCACCTATCTACAGCTAGGAGAGACCCCACCTATCCACAGCTAGAGGAGACCCCACCTATCTACAGCTAGGAGAGACCCCACCTATCTACAGCTAGAGGAGACCCCACCTATCTACAGCTAGAGGAGACCCCACCTATCTACAGCTAGAGGACACCCCACCTATCTACAGCTAGGAGAGACCCCAACTATCTACATCTAGAGGAGACCCCACCTATGTACAGCTAGAGGAGACCCCACCTATCTACAGCTAGGAGAGACCCCACCTATCTACAGCTAGAGGAGACCCCACCTATGTACAGCTAGGAGAGACCCCACCTATCTACAGCTAGGAGAGACCCCACCTATCTACAGCTAGAGGAGACCCCACCTATCTACAGCTAGAGGAGACCCCACCTATCTACAGCTAGAGGAGACCCCACCTATCTACAGCTAGAGGAGACCCCACCTATCTACAGCTAGGAGAGACCCCACCTATCTACAGCTAGAGGAGACCCCACCTATCTACAGCTAGGGAAGACCCCACCTATCTACAGCTAGAGGAGACCCCACCTATCTACAGCTAGAGGAGACCCCACCTATCTACAGCTAGGAGAGACCCCAACTATCTACATCTAGAGGAGACCCCACCTATCTACAGCTAGAGGAGACCCCACCTATCTACAGCTAGAGGACACCCCACCTATCTACAGCTAGGAGAGACCCCACCTATCTACATCTAGAGGAGACCCCACCTATCGTGGTAACCGTGATAAGCCCTATTTCAACAAACCGTGGAGTATCCCTTTAAGAAAAATCATAATTGTATGAAAAATGTTCAACGGTTATGTTCATAAAATAATTTATCATTAAAGATACATTATGTTAATGTTTGATGGAGACTTTAAAGTTCACAACAGGACTGATTCATAACGCTGCAGTTTTAAGATTTAAGATGAAACGTCCCGTTCCCGTGAAAGCAGCACGGAGCTGACAGATACCTCGTCTACACATACATGGTTAGTTTGAAAAAGACATTTCCCTTCGTTTGTGCCCTTTGTTCACACGCAAACGGAGAATTCGCCTCTGAAAACGATTCTTTCTAAAAACTGAGGCCAGAGTGGAGATTTTGAAAATCGTTTGCACGTAAACTGAGACAAACGGAGGTGATTTGTTGCCGTTGTTGCTATTTTCTGGATTCTGATTGGCTAACATGGGCTTGAGCTTCTCGTTACACCGCCACCTACAGGTATCCACTAGCTGCCCCTGTCCCTCCTCACTATCTGCTACACACTGTAAAAAACATCATCTCCTCACTATCCCCTGAACACAGCTGCCTGTCCCTGCCTGTCCCCTGAACACACTGTAAAAAAACATCTCCTCACTATCTGCTAGCTTCCTGTCCCCTGAACACACTGTAAAAAACATCTTCTCACTATCTGCTAGCTGCCTGTCCCCTGAACACACTGTAAAAAAACATCTCCTCACTATCTGCTAGCTGCCTGTCCCCTGAACACACTGTTCTGTTTGACAATACTTTGAACGTTAACAAGAATTGACATCACCCAACATCGCTTAGAGTACCTTTTAAAAGGCATAACGTGTAACTTTTCCAGCTTGGCTCCCCCTACAGGTCATCTCATTGGAACTGCAGTTCCAATGAGATGACCTGTAGGGGGAGCCATGTGCGTTTGTTGAAATAGGGCTCATCACGGTCTACCCTGGCTGTAGATAGGTGGGCCAACGCATTTTTTGTTATTAGGTTAATTAGGTTGTTTTTTTGTCTTTTTTTGGCTCACCTTTACTCACAACATGCTAACCGGCAACATAGGATTCCATTCACTACGCTAAGCTAACTAGCGGCGGCGCTAGTTAAGCTGGAAAAGTTACACGGTATGCCTTTTAAATTTGGAACAGAGGATCGGATTCGAAACCAACTTTTTCAAAACAATTCCATTATTTACAAAAGTTTCTCGATGACCAATCCTACTCCCCGTTCACTACCATAGATATTTTTTACTGAAAAAACCCTGTGGCGATCCACCGGAAGGAGCGGGACTTTGCCTCTTTCTGGACTGACGCTCCCTCACTGAAACTAGTCCAGGACTGACACTAGTCCAGGACTGAAAGCCTCAGAGGTGATGTGGGGCGGTGGTTTGCACCTTAAACTGGTTTCTTAGAAATCTCACAGTTGTTTAGTTTTCTCATTCCCATTTTTCCGTTTAGCCCACCAATAAACCAAGAGGGCCTGTAATGTTTTCCATCCACTTCCACACTGACCCCCTACAGGTAGCGAATCAGATGCATGAGTATTTATATTCATGACTTCAACTCAGACCTCATTCTGAACCAAGTTTTTTTTTTTTTTTTTTTTTTAGCCCATTTTTTTTAATATCGTTTGAAGTATTTGAACAACTTGAGGAGCAGTTCAATTTCATCCAAAGTGTCAAATCATAACAGAAGCTATCTTAGGGAGCTTTACAGATGGGGCAGGTCTAGACTAGGGCTGCACGGTATGAGGGTAAAATATCTTGATAACGATATTACTTTGCGATAAATAAACAGATATTAAAGTTGCTTTCTAGACCGGGGTAACCCCAGCCCGATCTGCCGGCGGTTTGATTCCTCCCTGCAGCTCAGGCTGGAAACCTGTACGTTTACCTTTCCTGCTTCCGTTACAAATCTGCGGGGACCAATCACAAACCGGCTCATCCACCTGGCGCGCTATTGGTCGGTTTAACACGATGACGATAGAGAAGCGACTAAGCAGCTACTTGTTTACGTTCAACATGGCGACCGCCGAAGAGCAGCAACCCCGTTGATGCCGCTGACGCTGCTGCGTCACCCAGATCTTTGCTCTGATTGGTTGAAGGACTATCCAATCACGTACAAAGGCATTTGAACTGTGCCCGTTGATCCCGCCTCTTGTGCAGTAGAAAATACAGAGCAGGCTCCCTCAGACCGATGTTCAATCTTAAAAGATAGAGCATTAGTCTGGTGATAGCCAGACTAGCTGCTTTCTGTATTCTGCTAAAATACAACAAACTGCTTGGTGGATTTAAAACCAATGAAAGGAAATTATTTTCAACTTTCTTTTATTGAACACATTGAATTGAATATAAAAGGCAGCGCTAAAAAAAGAAGAATGACAGTTACATTTTAAAATGCAGTTTTCTGCTGATGTTCAAGACGTGAAAAATCTCGGTCTTTCCGCAATGTGTCGCAGCCTTTTTGCGATTTGTTTACTGCCAGTTGATATCGCGGTGGTGATGGAAAATGATATATTGTGCAGCCCTATTTACAGAGACCCAACAATTCCCCACAAGAGACAGCGGCGAGAAAAATGTCCTTTAAAGGTCCCATGACATGCTGCTTTTTGGATGCTTTTATATAGACCTTAGTGGTCCCCTAATACTGTATCTGAAGTCTCTTTTATATAGACCTTAGTGGTCCCCTAATACTGTATCTGAAGTCTCTTTTATATAGACCTTAGTGGTCCCCAATACTGTATCTGAAGTCTCTTTTATATAGACCTTAGTGGTCCCCTAATACTGTATCTGAAGTCTCTTTTATATAGACCTTAGTGGTCCCCTAATACTGTATCTGAAGTCTCTTTTA
The DNA here is from genome assembly GCF_004354835.1 of Perca flavescens. Taxonomy (NCBI): domain Eukaryota; kingdom Metazoa; phylum Chordata; class Actinopteri; order Perciformes; family Percidae; genus Perca; species Perca flavescens. The sequence goes on along the minus strand of NC_041337.1, from coordinate 35,970,864 downwards.
TATAGACCTTAGTGGTCCCCTAATACTGTATCTGAATTCTCTTTCCCCAAATTCAGCCTTGGTGCAGAATTACAGTCACTAGAGCCAGTCCCACAATGAGCTTTCCTTAGGATGTGCCATTGCTGGGGGGGGGCAAGGTGGAGGGTGGGGGTGTGGTCTTGACCAACTGCCACTTTGCTCCTTTGAAAGCCATGATGTCTCTCTCTCTCTCTCTCTCTCATGGGGGGGCCAAATTCTCTGGGCGGGCAAAGCAGAGAAAGGGGAGGTAACCTTTCCCCTTATGACCTCATAAGGAGAAGATTCCTGATTGGTCCATCTGAGCTTTCATTTTTTCAAAGGCAGAGCAGGACACCCAGGGCTCGGTTTACACCTATCACCATTTCTAGCCACTGGGGGACCATAGGCAGGCTGGGGGAACTCATATAAATGTTAAAAAAAACCTCAGAGTGACATTTTCATGCCATGGGACCTTTAAACAGGCAGAAACCTCTAACAGACCCTGCCTCTCAACAACAGTGGAGTCACCGGTTTGACAAGAAAACGTTGAGCGCTCCTCATTCGGTTTTTCAAGTATTTCAGTCGGGACGAGCTGTTCTTCCAGGCCAGAGTCTAGAGTTCTTCCATACTCGTCTTCATCCAATCTGTTTGTTTTGGTATTGTGATTGTTTCCAAAGGAAGCGCTTTTAATACGAAACCAGTAGCTTTATTTTTTAGTTTGTAGTCTTCATGAAAGAGTGGGGAAATGGACTCCTTATTTTTTTTTATTATTATTGTGTCTTCGTGTTGAATGTCTGGAACAGTTTGCACTCCTCTAGTTTGTACAATGAACCGCCTGCATGTCGCTCGGAGACCCTGCAGGCCTCGAACCGGAGCCGCACGTACGCAGAGCTCGAGGGGAGGGGTTGGAGGGTTTACTGTCGGCCGTGTTGGTGACGTGAGGGAAGACAGATTCTGCAGAAGTTAAACCACTGAGCGTGGTCTGGGTTCAGCTTCATGTGGAGTCGCAACAAAAAACTATTCAGTGAGCAAGAAAACCAACTTTGAGTCTGTGAGTTCATATCTGAGAGCACAAAGGAGAAGTTCTTCTCAGGCTACGTTTACATCTCATTCCCCCTGCTCTGGCGTTTCCCCCTCTCATTCCCCTTGCTCTGGCGTTTCTCCCTCTCATTCCCCCTGCTCTGGCGTTTCTCCCTCTCATTCCCCTTGCTCTGGTGTTTCCCCCTCTCATTCCCCCTGCTCTGGCGTTTCCCCCTCTCATTCCCCTTGCTCTGGTGTTTTCTCCTCTCATTCCCCCTGCTCTGGCGTTTCCCCCTCTCATTCCCAACCAACCTCCCTACGTGGATTTTCACCCTTTCATACTACTCGCTACTGCGTCAATTCACACACAATCGCAAGGTAATGTAAGTCAATGGAGGCCAAACTGAGTTGATAAACACGCTAAAAAGCGAGTATGCGTCTTGATAACACGCAACAATAATGGCATACGAATTTCCGTGTCATACATGCACCACTTCACGAGATCAGTCTGCGCAGAATGTGTCTCTGTGAACGTCTCCTGAGCTCTCAGATCTGAACGTACGGACGCTGTCTGAATGTCAATGATCTGTCGGTTGAATTGGCATCGATAACTAGGGTTGGGCATCGTTCACACGTTCACAATTATTCATTTTGATTCCGATTCTTTGAGGGGATGGAGTTGAAACGGCTCACCTGCTTGTTTCACAGACGAGAGGTGGTTTCACAGTTCTTCCCGGGCTGTTTCAACGTAAATTAGAGCCTAAGGTTAGAGCCCCCCCGCTTACTGTGCTCCGTGGCTGCAACACAACAATCGCCTTGAAGTACGGCAACTACTACGGAAACCAAATTTTCACAGAGATGTTTTTTTACAACAATGCGTAATCTTTGAAAGGATTCCAGGTTGGAAACCGGTTCTCGATGCCCAATCCTATCGATAAACGTAGAAGTTTTGCACCTTGGTGTTCACTTTTTTTCTGTGGCGAAGGCTCCTGCACTTTAACTTTAACAATGACGTTGGGAAAAAATTGAGCTTTTCACCCCTTAAACAGAAAACAATGACAATACCTTGAATGTCTTCATCCCGGATCCAATAAATGTGCCTCGTTCTTTAAAGTCCTTGCCCTCTCACCCGGGCTGAATCTCACAGAGATACAGAGGAGAGAGGAAACAAGGAAATGTGTTTATAGAGGGATGAGACTTCCTTTCCTCTGAAGCGTCACGTGACTTTGTCAGCTGTGTGGGCGGAGTTAGTAACTCCTTCAGCTGCATGGCTTCCAGGAAGGCTGCTCTCTGTATCCTCACTCATAGCTCCTCAGAGATCCCTCCTCCATCCTCACTCATAGCTCCTCAGAGATCACCTCCTCCATCCTCACTCATAGCTCCTCAGAGATCCCTCCTCCATCCTCACTCATAGCTCCCTCAGAGATCCCTTCTCCATCCTCACTCATAGCTCCTCAGAGATCCCTCCTCCATCCTCGCTCATAGCTCCTCAGAGATCACCTCCTCCATCCTCACTCATAGCTCCTCAGAGATCCCTCCTCCATCCTCACTCATAGCTCCCTCAGAGATCCCTTCTCCATCCTCACTCATAGCTCCCTCAGAGATCCCTCCTCCATCCTCTCTCATAGCTCCTCAGAGATCCCTCCTCCATCCTCACTCATAGCTCCTCAGAGATCCCGCCTTCATCCTCACTCATAGCTCCTCCGAGATCCCTCCTCCATCCTCACTCAAAGCTCCCTCAGAGATCCCGCCTTCATCCTCACTCATAGCTCCCTCAGAGATCCCTCCTCCATACTCACTCATAGCTCCCTCAGAGATCCCTCCTCCATCCTCACTCATAGCTCCCTCAGAGATCCCTCCTCCATCCTCACTCATAGCTCCCTCAGAGATCCCTCCTCCATCCACACTCATAGCTCCCTCAGAGATCCCTCCTCCATCCTCACTCAAAGCTCCCTCAGAGATCCCGCCTTCATCCTCACTCATAGCTCCCTCAGAGATTCCTCCTCCATCCTCACTCATAGCTCCCTCAGAGATCCCTCATCCATCCTCACTCATAGCTCCCTCAGAGATCCCTCCTCCATCCTCACTCATAGCTCCTCAGAGATCCCTCCTCCATCCTCACTCATAGCTCCTCAGAGATCCCTCCTCCATCCTTGGGTAAAGGAATAAGAGCTTTGATGCGGCCTTTCACGAAGGAGGGACAGAACCACTTCCGGTTTTAGCGAGGAGATATCAAAGAAAAGAACTTAGTCTACATTTACATTGCTACCTTTTGGTTTTTAAAATGAATATATTTTGCTACGTTTCCTCTCTCTCATTCCCCCTGCTCTGGAGTTTCCGAGCCTCTAAACCGGAGACGTTTGGAAACCCTTCTGACCCATTTTGGTTTGGAGTCTGCAGGGTTGTGTTGCAGTCTCAACGGAGACCTTCGGCAACACTGATGCCAATGTTTCGCTGCCAGAACGACTTCCAGTTCGAGCCGAGAAGCGAGGAGATATCAAATGAGGGAAGTGACCGGATGCTCCGGTCGGTCACTTTGTTGCATAATCGTGACCTCACACAGGTGATGTCGTTTTGAGTCCACCTGAGGCTGAAGCGGCCTCGCCACCTCTGCGTACTTGCCGCTCTTCCTGCCGCCCGGTCCACCTGTCAGCATGCAGTCTCTCAACGCTGCAGAAATCAAATGTCCCCTCTGTGAACGGACTCGCTCAGCAGGACTCGCCCCCCCTTCCGGCACACAAACGACAGTAACCAGCCACCATATTGCATGTTCCAGAGTTTAGTGCCTATAATATTGTGCGTCTTGCCAGGAGCCACCATGTCAGCCAAGCCATGTTGTGTTTCTAGACTTTAGTAGTGATGTGTGTGGTGACTTCATAGTTGCTAATATTGAGGATGAATATTCTGCTTTTACTCTGGTTGGAATTCAGTGGAAACTCCAATACACTGTCACTGTAGACAAAACTAGTTTTTACTGTTTTCTTATTTTTTTCTTTCTAACTAAAAGCGTTTGTTGTCCCCTGATCTGTGGTTGTCTAAATGATTCTCACACACAAACCGGTGGGGGGGTGGGTGAGGGGCTTCTGGGGCTCCCGCCCTGAAAGTTTTCTCAAAAACACTGAATCTTTTAGGCTGACTTCACTATCTTTTAGAAGCTGTAGCGGGCTCCGTTTTAAAGCTAAAGTGAAGCAAGGCAAGGCAAGGCAAGTGGGGCTGCACGATATGAGGAAAATATGCAATAACGTTGAATATCACAATAACGATATTACTTGACATAGATGAACCGATATTAAAGTGTACGCAAGTCTCTGAGTGTCTTTCGCGATGTATTCATTGCGCCACTTGATATCGATATAATGTGCAGCCCTAAAGGCAAGGCAGCTTTATTTGTACAGCACGTTTCAGCAACAAGGCAATTTAAAGGGCTTTACATAAAAACTTTGTGTGTTGACACAGAAACTTTTCTTGCATTGTCTGTTCTCACAATAAACAGATAACAATAAAATCACAAAAAAAAACATCTGACACACACACACAGACACAAACATAAACAGACGCACAAACAGACACAGATGCACACAGACACAAACACACAGACATGCACACAGACACGCATAGACATAGACATAGACACGCACACAAACACAGACACATGCACACACAGACACATACATAAACAGACACAGACGCACACACACAGACACAAAGATACAGACATGCTCGCACACACGCACAGACGCACAAAGACACAGACACGCATAGACATAGACACGCACACAAACACACACAAACAGACGCACACACAGACACACAAACAGACGCACATAGACACAAACACATACACACAGACACACAAACGCACAGACACGCATAAACATACACGCACACAGACACAAACACACGCACGTAGACACACAGACACACATGCACAGACATACACGCACACACAACCACACAAACAGACACATACACAGACGCACAGACACAAAGATACAGACACACACGCACAAACAAACACACAGACGCACAGACACAAAGATACAGACACACACGCACAAACAAACACACAGACACACACAAACACAAACACGCATAGACACAAAGATACAGACACACACGCACAAACAAACACACAGACACAAACACATACACACAGACACATACACGCATAGACACACAAACACGCACACAGACATGCATAGGCACACAGACACACGTTTTAAAGAGGAGTTCAAAACTAAAAAATATGAGAATAAGTTTCAGAGCAGTGTAAGAAATGAATAATTATTTTAAAGAAAAGGCAGCATCAAACAGGAAGGTCTTCAGCCTTGATTTCCAAGAAGAGAGTTGCAGAAGTCCTGCTGCTTTCTGGGAGTTGGTTCCAGATACGTGGAGCATACCGTACAAACTGAACGCTGCCTCTCCGTGTTTAGTTCGGACTCTGGGGGGACAGAAAGCAGACCTGAGGCGTCTGGATGGTTAATACTGTAGCAGCACAGCAGAAATAAACCAACAGTAGTATTTCATATAAAGTCTTTGAGGGACACTTGGACAAGGGAAGCCAAGATAAGCATAATAACACTCCAAAGTTAGGCTGAAGTCTGGCGAGGGAAAAACATTTTTCAAAGGGGTCTGTTGACCTTTGACCCCCCAAGATATGTGAATGAAAACGGCTTCTATGTGTACCCACGAGTCTATGTGTACCCCACAAGGTCTCCCCCATAACATCTTGACGTCAAACCTGCATTCTGGTAAATTTTTCCGCAACAATTTGTGCCTTTTCTGCATCAATTTATGGTGCAAATGCCTTTATTTATGTAAATGGAATTAGTATTCTCCTGCAATGTCACATCACGCGTGTTTCTGGATGTTTTTTAAGGAATCCTGTACTGTACATCTCAACAATTAAATCGGTTAGAGACCTCGTTAAAGGTCCAGTGTGTGGGAATTTCTCCCGTCTAGCGTTGAGATCATATATCAACAATCAACTCGCGCCACGCAGTTCAAAGTAGGTATTACAGCTACGGTAGCCTTCACGCTTCAAAAAGCCGGTCTCTCGCTCTTTTCAATCTCCTTTTTCTTTTTTCTGGGCGGAGAAGAAGAAGAAGAAGACTCCTGTTCCTGAAATTTGGATTTTGAATATGTTGTTGGTCAGTGTAACACTTATCAGTTCAATTTTCTAGGCACAAACGGACATTTGGAAAAACTGAAAAATGGGTTCCAATATCAAATTTTTCATTTTTGTCCCACCTTGATAAATTAAAAAATTGGATCTTTAAACTGTTTTTACCAATTTTCTGTTTTTTTTTCAGAGGATCAGAAAATTACACAATTACAAAATTGCGTCTAGGCTCCAATTATTCAATACTGCAATGATATTCCCTCCCTCGTTCCCCCTAGCTAGTGGGTATACTTTACTGTATATGGGCCAGAATCTACCTGTGTGGGGAGGGGGGGGGTCTGGGTGTCCTCCCCCAAGGTTATTTATTTTTAGCATCAAAGACTTCATTTCCTGTATTCCAATACACGTTTATGCACCAATTTACAGTGGAAATCCCTTTATTTAGCCTATGCGAAGAAGATAACCACAGATGACAATTAAAAATATATCCAAAATATAATGGAAAGTATGCCGTTACGTGTCATTGGGCATTTTTAAGTGGGTATATGGAAATCCCAGAGATTTCTTAGTGGGTATACTGCGTATACATTCGTATCACGTAGACTAGTCAAACTTGCCACCGGTGCCGGGAAGCTACGATACCCGTTAGCAGCATCTGTGAGTTGATCATGTGACAGAGAAAACAGGAAAGGTGGAGCAGTATGTCCTGTATGTCCCTTACACACACACACACACACACACACACACACACACACACACACACACACACACACACACACAAAGGTGGAGCAGTATGTCCTGTATGTCCCTTACACACACACACACAAAGGTGGAGCAGTATGTCCTGTATGTCCCTTACACACACACACACACACACACACACACACACACACACAAAGGTGGAGCAGTATGTCCTGTATGTCCCTTACACACACACACACACACACACACACACACACACACACACAAAGGTGGAGCAGTATGTCCTGTATGTCCCTTACACACACACACACACACACAAAAAGGTGGAGCAGTATGTCCTGTATGTCCCTTACACACACACACACACACACACACACACACACACACACACACACACACATGTGGAGCAGTATGTCCTGTATGTCCCTTACACACACACACACACACACACAAAAGGTGGAGCAGTATGTCCTGTATGTCCCTTACACACACACACACACACAAAGGTGGAGCAGTATGTCCTGTATGTCCCTTACACACACACACACACACACACACACACACACACACACACACACACACACAAATGTGGAGCAGTATGTCCTGTATGTCCCTTACACACACACACACACACACACACACACACACACACACACACACACACACACAAAGGTGGAGCAGTATGTCCTGTATGTCCCTTACACACACACACACACAAAGGTGGAGCAGTATGTCCTGTATGTCCCACACACACACACACACACACACACACACACACACACACACACACAAAGGTGGAGAAGTATGTCCTGTGTGTCCCTTACACACACACACACACACACACACACACACACACACACACACAAAGGCGGAGCAGTATTTCCTGTGTGTCCCTTACACACACACACACACACACACACACACACACACACACAAAGGTGGAGCAGTATGTCCTGTATGTCCCTTACACACACACACACACACACAAAGGTGGAGCAGTATGTCCTGTATGTCCCTCACACACACACACACACACACACACACACACACACACACACACACACACACAAATGTGGAGCAGTATGTCCTGTATGTCCCTTACACACACACACACACACACACAAAGGTGGAGCAGTATGTCCTGTATGTCCCTTACACACACACACACACACAAAGGTGGAGCAGTATGTCCTGTATGTCCCTTACACACACACACACACACACACACACACACACACACACACACACACACACAAAAACGTGGAGAGTAGTATGTCCTGTATGTCCCCCACACACACACACACACACACACACACACACACACACACACACACACACACACAAAAGGTGGAGCAGTATGTCCTGTATGTCCCTTACACACACACACACACAAAAGGTGGAGCAGTATGTCCTGTATGTCCCTTACACACACACACACACACACACACACACACACACACACACACACAAAAGGTGGAGAAGTATGTCCTGTGTGTCCCACACACACACACACACACACACACACACACACACACACACACAAAAGGCGGAGCAGTATGTCCTGTATGTCCCTTACACACACACACACACACACACACACACACACACACACACACACACACACACACACACAAAGGCGGAGCAGTATGTCCTGTATGTCCCTTACACACACACACACACACACACACACACACACACACACACACACACACACACACACACACACACAAAGGCGGAGCAGTATGTCCTGTATGTCCCTTACCGGCTAACGTATCTCTAGATGGAGCATGAACATGGAGCGTCTACCCCAGTTCATGTAAAAGGCAAATATTAAATTTCCAGCCAATAGGAATTCTTGAAATTGATGGTGGTGGTAAATATTCAGTTTGTGAACGGGGCAACACAGATTTAGATTATGAACAACTAAACACGTTACACACCGGGACCTTTGAAGCCAGAAGCTCCAAAGTTTAATTCTACATGAATCTATCTTTGTGTTTAACCTCCCGATGGAGCACAAAGTAGACCCAGGTCTTGTTTTCAGCTTCATTTAATGCGTCTAAAATCGTTGGGAAACACATTTACAGGTAAGAAGGATATAGCCTACACATGTTTTGAGATTAGAGCTGGGCAATATATCAATATTACATTGATATCGTGATATGAGACTAGATATCGTCTTAGATTTTGGATATCGTGATATGACATAAGTGTCTTCTTCTGGTTTTAAAGGCTGCGTTACAGTAAGTGATGTACTTTTCTGAACTTACCAGACTGTTCTAGCTGTTCTATTATTTACCTTTACCCACTTAGTTATTATACAATACATATGATCATTATGTCCACATTACTGATGATTATGTATCTAAAATCTAAGCGTGAAGATATTTTGTTAAAGCACAATTCTCAATCCTAGAATATTGCCGCAATATCGATATCGAGGTATTTGGTCAAGAATATGGTGATATCTGATTTTCTCCATATCGCCCAGTCCTATTTGAGCCCCTTGAATGGTTATTTTGACCTCTTTTTGGGGAGTGGGTTGTCTTTCATCTATTTTGAAGGGAGACAAATCTACTTCTTCTAAATATTGTGGGGGGGGGGGACATATATTCTATGCATTCCCCCCACCCCCGGAAATCTACGCCTATATACAAATGATCCCACACAGTTTTTCACTATCATAAATGGTTTGATTGGCTGTTTGACGTCATTTCAAAGGTTATGTGCATATTGTTGAATGACTGAAGCAGTTTAAATAAACAAAGACGCGTGACCTGTCGGTGACCTCTGACCGGGTGTAAATCTGGCTCTCTGATTGGCTGAGCACACAGACGGACACACACACACAGCCAGAGAAAGATGGCGGCTCAGGTGTCCGCGGTGCTACGGCTGCTGCTGCTGCTAGGACTCCTGGCGGCTCCCGGTCTCTGCTCCGCCGGTTCCGCCGGCTCAGGGCCGGACGCTGCGCGCGGCATGGCGCAACTGCAGCGCGTGCGGAGCCTCGCCGCGCACACCGGGTACGGAGGATGTTGGGCGCGAGCTCTGGAGCACCTGGACACGCGCTGCAGGGATATGACGTCGGAGAGCCAGAGCCGGATCGCGCTCAGCTTCACGTACTGTCACCTGAGCAGGTAAATCAAGCACACGGAAACACACACACACACACACTCACACACACATAGCAGATCTGCCAACTTTTCAAAAAACCTTGGATTGAGATTTGGTGGGACCAACCAAAATTCTGCCTCGTACAAAGCAATTTTTTTGGCTCATTCAGCATCATTACCGTAAAGCAAAAAATACATACTAATAATAATATATATATATATATATATATATATATATATATATATATATATATATATATATATATATATATATATCAAATTAATAATGGAACAGTGACTTCAAATGGTAGTCGACAACCACTGATTTACATACATTCTAATCCTTCAAAAACTAAATAAATAGAAATTACCACTTTTTTGGACACCAGGGGGAACTGGTGGCCAAAGACTAAACCTCATTAGATTAGGCAGTGAGGGAAATTAATTCTTCAATCAAGGCCTCTCCCCACCACAAGGTGCAGCAGAAAATACACTGAAAAATTACCAACAGCAAGACCAAAGACACAGCATGGCTCATTCTGTGCATGTGTCATATCACAGCCTTTCTCAAACTGTTTTTGTGCCAAGGCCCAGTAATGTTTGGCCCTCATCCTCTGTGCCCCACTTACTGTATGTCATTTTTTTTTGGGAAAAGAAAGTCTATTATATTTAGGTGCTAAATAACGTCTGCAAGCATTTAGAGATGCATATAGTGGCCCAAAGTTTCCTAGTATCTGCCCCCCCCCTGGTGAGCTGGCACAAATATCTGGACCAGTCACAGCTGCATATCATTTTGAGCATTAAACGCTGAATTTTTACGTACCTGTTTCTACCCTTTTCTACATCAATTTATGCTGAAAACAATTGAAAATATAGAACAATAATGCCCTGAGGCATTCTGTATTCCTTTCACCTATTCTCTTGTAGATCATCTTTTTCTAATTTAACGTTATCGCTGCTGAGTCAACACACGTGTAGGCCTAATTTACTCTTTCCTCCTCTTTTGCGTCTTTGGTTGGGGAATTAAATCTCTTTAAATGTGCATGTGGCACTTATTTATGTGAATCATACATTAATTCATTTTAATTAATTTATAAACTCCTGGACTTCAGTTAGCTCAGATGTGTTTCAACAAGATTTACAACTTTGTGCACATTCAAAATATAACTCCTCCCATCTGTGTTCTCTGAGATTTGGGGAGTTGTAATGTAGTCTCCTGTGCATGGTATTGCTCCGCTGATATGGTAGTATGCATCTCATTCATACCGTCTGACCAACACAGAGGCCCATTTCGGCTATTTTGCAGCGGCACTGTGGCTCCGTCCGGCTCTTGGCTCCTCCCAAGGGGATTGCGATTGGTTTAAAGAAATGCCAATAAACCAGAGCACGTTTTCTCCCATCCAGGAATGCTGTGTGGACTAGCCAGACCTTCCTCCGCAGCGCTGTGGAGGAAAATCTGGCAATGTGAGACTAGTTTGTAGCTAACTGACAGTTTACATCCGGCGCTGTCACAAGGACAAAATATTAAATATTTGTACTTTAGTATTTCTGTTGCCTGCTACTTTATATCCTACTGCAGTTCATTTAAATTATTTTTTTTATAAACAAAGTATAAATGAAAGAATTCTTTATTAGAGAATTTTTGTTTAGAAAATCTCTCCCTCTGTCAGCTCAGGCAGGGATTTCCCACCTTGCCCCGAGGGGTCAGAGGTCAGCAGGTGTACAGGTGGAATGGATGCTGTGGCCTTTAACACCTACACCGAGTTCTTCACCCACACTCACTCCATCTGTCACTTCCTGCAGTCTGAAGCCTGGCAGAGCCGCGCGGAGAACACCATGTACAGGTAACACACACACAGGTAACAACCACACACACACAGGTAACAACCACACACACACAGCCACACACACACAGGTAACAACCACAGGCCGTAGAGAACACCATTTACAGATAACACACACAGGTAACAACCACACACACACAGGTAACAACCACAGGCTGTAGAGAACACCATGTACAGGTAACACACACACACAGGTAACAACCACACACACACAGGTAACAACCACACACACACAGGTAACAACCACAGGCTCTAGAGAACACCATGTACAGGTAACACACACACACAGGTAACAACCACACACACACACACAACACACACACACACACACACACACACACACACACACACACACACACACACACAGGTAACAACCACAGGCTGTAGAGAACACCATGTACAGGTAACAACCACACACACACACAGGTAACAACCACACACACATAGGTAACAACCACACACACACAGGTAACAACCACAGGCTGTAGAGAACACCATGTACAGGTAACACACACACACCAGGTAACAACCACACACACACAGGTAACAACCACACACACACACACAACAACCACAGGCTGTAGAGAACACCATGTACAGGTAACACACAGACACACAGGTAACAACCACACACACACACACACACACACACACACACACACAGGTAACAACCACAGGCTGTAGAGAACACCATGTACAGGTAACACACACACAGGTAACAACCACACACACACACACACACACACACACACACACACACGTAACAACCACAGGCTGTAGAGAACACCATGTACAGGTAACAACCACACACACACACAGGTAACAACCACACACACATAGGTAACAACCACACACACACAGGTAACAACCACAGGCTGTAGAGAACACCATGTACAGGTAACACACAGACACACAGGTAACAACCACACACACACACACACACACACACACACACACACAGGTAACAACCACAGGCTGTAGAGAACACCATGTACAGGTAACACACACACAGGTAACAACCACACACACACAGGTAACAACCACACACACACAGGTAACAACCACAGGCTGTAGAGAACACCATGTACAGGTAACACACACACACAGGTAACAACCACACACACACACACACACACACACACACACACGTAACAACCACAGGCTGTAGAGAACACCATGTACAGGTAACAACCACACACACACACAGGTAACAACCACACACACAGGTAACAACCACAGGCTGTAGAGAACACCATGTACAGGTAACACACACACAGGTAACAACCACACACACAGGTAACAACCACAGGCTGTAGAGAACACCATGTACAGGTAACACACACACAGGTAACAACCACACACACACACACACAGGTAACAACCACACACACACAGGTAACAACCACAGGCTGTAGAGAACACCATGTACAGGTGTGTGTGTGTGTGTGTGTGTGTGTGTGTGTGTGTGTGTGTGTGTGTGTGTGTGTGTGTGTGTGTGTGTGTGTGTCAGGTTGACTGAGAGCTCTGCAGGTGTAGCTGAGCAGCTGCTGTCCTCCAGGCAGATGGCCGAGGATCTGATGGATGCTCAGGCCGCTGCGTTACAGGCGCAGCAGGAGATCCTGAACAACGGAGAGGAGCTGAGAGTCACCCTGAGAGACTCTACCCAGGGTAAACAAAACCCACACGCATACAACCTTAAGACCCAACACAGTAGCTAATTTTCCATTCCATGTGTTTGTTCATGTTTCACAAAGATAGAAATAATATCACATCAATACAGGGATAGTAGTATACAGCTGTTAAAACATAATAAAATATATGACACACTGGTATCGGATCGGTACTCGGTATCGGGCGATACACAAGTTCAGGTATCGGAATCGGTATCGGGAAGCAAAAAATGGTATCGGACCATCTCTACTTAAGACCCAACACAGTAGCTAATTTTCCATCCACTTGTCAATCGAATTATCTGAAGTTCGGTAAAAAAAAAACTCCTGCGCATAAAGCTGATCGTGAAAGTGTGTTTCCATCCGACGGCTTTAAAGCGAATAAAAACCTGTTGCGTGATGACGTCACGTGCTGCTGTGCGATTAAATTGGTATATCGAATTGATTTGACACATTTTAAGGTGTTTCCGTTCATTTTCGCACTGAATCGCACAACATTCACCCAAACATTTTGCTAGACAAAAGTAGTAGTTGTTAATATCAGAAGCTGCGATGGGCCTTTGGCCGAGGATCTGATCCAGCTCATCAGAAAGGTGGAACTTGTCTTTTATTTTCCCTCCGGCACCGCTGAGAGACAACTCTCTTATTTTTGAGACATGTATCTCTGTTAGAGCTCCTTCCATTCACTCTGCGGGACGTCCCACGGCTTGTCCTAACTTTTGTTGGTAGATTATGGCATTTCTTAGATTTTTGCTATCTAAAATAGCCGTTATATTTTGCTCGTAAATTAAATTCAAGAAGTCTCTCGTCTCTTCGCTCGTCCACTTACATCATGTCTTTGTTGACACCCGCCGTGTGTGCAAACGGAGCGGAAATACTGGGCGGAAATGGACTACAACTTCTTCTTCTTCTTTGTTTTATGGCGGGTTGCAACCATAAAATGACCTAAAACTTAATCGCAACTCATTAATTTATTCGGCAAATAACGTTTCCATCAGCGTTTATCGCATAAGCCGTATATATATATATCGATCAAGAGAAAATCCGATGAGACCGAACATATTTCCTTTTGAGTCGATATTCATGAAATTCAATCGAATTTTACTGTTTCCATGACGGCACTTTTCATTCGATATCACTTAATTCGGATAAAAACGTGTGGATGGAAACATATACATGTAGAAACTTTCCTGAAGGGTTAAAAAAAAAAAACTCTAGTGGCCACAATCGCCCAACGCAGCTTTAACTCCCTTTATTTACTGATGATGGAGCTACTCTTCCTGGGGTCATTATGTCATAACAATATTACATCCATCCATAACATTTATATTCACAACCAGTTCGCTCCAGATTATGCGATCAAATAATTCAACGCATAATCAGCCTTTTTCAAATACGTCTCACTTTCGGCGCATAAATTGTCGATTTCCGCATAAAATATGCGTGGCTTGCATGATTTCATAATCTCCGCATTTTCGTTGCAAAAAAGTCCCATTATATATCTTAGCAGAAAGTTGAAAAATGTTGCGTTTATTGTGCGTTCTTTTTGTCTTGTAATCGCGACTAGTAGCTCGAAAAACGAATAACCCGCGGGGTTGTTGGGTTCTTTTTGTCACACGATACTACGAGTCGGAGAAAAGATGGATCTTTGTAACATTTTTAGTAATATTTAGGATTCTATTCACCCAGTTATTGACATATTACACTAATATATTTCACAGTTTGATACATGAAAATTAGGTTTTGATTAACGTTAACTTGTCTGTCTGTGTGTCTGTCTGTCTGTCTCTGTCCCTGTGTGTCTGTCTGTCTCTCTCCTGTCTGTCTGTCTGTCTGTCTCTCCCCACCTGTCTGTCTGTCTCTCCACCTGTGTGTGTGTGTCTCTCTCCTGTCTGTCTCTCTCCTGTCTGTCTGTCTGTGTGTCGGTCTGTCTCTCTCCTGTCTGTCTGTGTGTCTTTGTGTCTGTCTGTCTCTCTCCTGTCTGTCTGTCTGTCTGTCTGTGTGTCTGTCTGTCTCTCTCCTGTCTGTCTGTCTGTATGTGTGTCTGTGTGTCTTTGTGTCTGTCTGTCTCTCTCCTGTCTGTCTGTGTGTCTGTCTCTCTCTCTCCTGTCTGTCTATCTGTCTGTGTGTCTGTCTGTCTCTCTCCTGTCTGTCTGTGTGTCTGTCTGTCTGTGTGTCTGTCTGTCTCTGTGTGTCTGTCGGTCTCTCTCCGGTCTGTCTCTCTCCTGTCTGTGTGTCTGTGTATGTGTCTGTCTGTCTGTGTGTGTGTCTGTGTTTGTATGTCTTTCTCCTGTCTGTCTGTCTGTATGTGTTTGTATGTCTCTCTCCTGTCTGTCTGTCTGTCTGTCTGTCTGTGTCTGTCTGTGTATCTGTCTGTCTCTCTCCTGTCTGTCTGTCTGTCTGTCTCTCTCCTGTCTGTCTGTCTGTCTGTCTGTCTGTCTGTCTGTCTGTCTCTCTCCTGTCTGTCTGTGTGTCTGGCTGTCTCTCTGTCTGTCTCTCTCCTGTCTGTCTGTCTGTCTGTCTGTCTCTCTCCTGTCTGTCTGTCTCTCCACCTGTGTGTGTGTGTCTCTCCTGTCTGTCTGTCTGTCTGTCTGTGTGTCTTTGTGTCTGTCTGTCTCTCTCCTGTCTGTCTGTCTCTCCACCTGTGTGTGTGTCTCTCTCCTGTCTGTCTGTCTGTGTGTCTATCTGTCTGTCTGTGTGTCTGTCTGTCTCTCTCCTGTCTGTCTGTGTGTATGTGTGTCTGTCTGTCTCTCTCCTGTCTGTCTGTCTGTGTGTCTCTCTCCTGTCTGTCTGTCTGTCTGTGTGTCTGTCTGTCTCTCTCCTGTCTGTGTCTGTCTGTCTCTCCTGTCTGTCTGTCCTTGTGTCTGTCTGTCTCTCTCCTGCCTGTCTGTCTGTGTGTCTGTCTTTCTGTCTATGTGTCTGTCTGTCTCTCTCCTGTCTGTCTGTCTGTCTGTCTGTCTGTCTGTGTGTGTGTCTGTCTGTCTGTCTGTCTTTCTGTCTGTGTGTCTGTCTGTCTGTCTCTCTCCTGTCTGTGTGTCTGTGTGTCTGTCTGTCTCTCTCCTGTCTCTCTGTCTGTCTGTCTCTCTCTCTCTCCTGTCTGTGTGTCTGTTTGTCTGTCTTTCTCTCTCCTGTCTCTCTGTCTGTCTGTCTCTCTCTCTCCTGTCTGTGTCTGTCTGTCTGTCTGTCTGTCTGTCTGGGTCTCTGTCTGTCTGTCTGTATCTCTCCTGTCTGTCTGTCTGTGTCTGTCTGTCTGTCTGTCTGTCTGTCTGTCTGTCTGGGTCTCTGTCCGTCTGTCTGTCTCTCTCCTGTCTGTCTGTCTGTCTGTGTGTCTGTCTGTCTGTCTGTCTGTCTGTCTGTCTGTGTGTCAGGTCTGCGTTCTGTGTTCTCTGACCTCAGCAGTGCCTCCAGGAGCCAGCAGGTGGCGCTGTCTGAACTCTTTAACAGAGTTTCCTTCCTGCAGAGCTTCCTGCTGATGGAGGCCCACAGTCTGAGCTCCTGCTGCTACAACGCTGCTGCGCTCTGCACCTCCTTCCTCCTCACCTCCACCCAGCGCTCCTCTAGAGCCAGGTAACTCCTCCCCTCACCCAGCGCTCCTCTAGAGCCAGGTAACCTCCCCCCCTCCAGCCAGTGCTCCTCTAGAGCCAGGTAACTCCTCCCCCCCCTCACCCAGCGCTCCTCTAAAGCCAGGTAACTCCTCCCGCTCCACCCAGCGCTCCTCTAGAGCCAGGTAACTCCTCCTCACCTCCACCCAGCGCTCCTCTAGAGCCAGGTAACTCCTCCCCCCTCACCCAGCGCTCCTCTAGAGCCAGGTAACTCCTCCCCCCTCCAGCCAGTGCTCCTCTAGAGCCAGGTAACTCCTCCCCCCTCACCCAGCGCTCCTCTAAAGCCAGGTAACTCCTCCCACTCCACCCAGCGCTCCTCTAGAGCCAGGTAACTCCTCCTCACCTCCACCCAGCGCTCCTCTAGAGCCAGGTAACTCCTCCTCACCTCCACCCAGCGCTCCTCTAGAGCCAGGTAACTCCTCCTCACCTCCACCCAGCGCTCCTCTAGAGCCAGGTAACTCCTCCCCCTCCACCCAGCGCTCCTCTAGAGCCAGGTAACTCCTCCCCCCTCACCCAGGGCTCCTCTAGAGCCAGGTAACTCCTCCTCACCTCCACCCAGCGCTCCTCTAGAGCCAGGTAACTCTCCTCACCTCCACCCAGCGCTCCTCTAGAGCCAGGTAACTCCTCCTCACCTCCACCCAGCGCTCCTCTAGAGCCAGGTAACTCCTCCTCACCTCCACCCAGCGCTCCTCTAGAGTCAGGTAACTCCTCCTCACCTCCACCCAGCGCTCTTCTAGAGCCAGGTAACTCCTCCCCCCTCACCCAGCGCTCCTCTAGAGCCAGGTAACTCCTCCTCACCTCCACCCAGCGCTGCTCTAGAGCCAGGTAACTCCTCCCCCCTCCACCCAGCACTCCTCTAGAGCCAGGTAACTCCTCCCCCTCCACCCAGCGCTCTTCTAGAGCCAGGTAACTCCTCCTCACCTCCACCCAGCGCTCCTCTAGAGCTAAGTAACTCCTCCTCACCTCCACCCAGCGCTCCTCTAGAGCCAGGTAACTCCTCACCCCTCACCCAGCGCTCCTCTAGAGCCAGGTAACTCCTCCTCACCTCCACCCAGCGTTCCTCTAGAGCCAGGTAACTCCTCCCCCCCCACCCAGCGCTCCTCTAGAGCCAGGTAACTCCTCCCCCCTCACCCAGCGCTCCTCTAGAGCCAGGTAACTCCTCCTCACCTCCACCCAGCGCTCCTCTAGAGCCAGGTAACTCCTCCCCCCTCCACCCAGCACTCCTCTAGAGCCAGGTAACTCCTCCCACTCCACCCAGCGCTCCTCTAGAGCCAGGTAACTCCTCCTCACCTCCACCCAGCGCTCCTCTAGAGCCAGGTAACTCCTCCTCACCTCCACCCAGCGCTCCTCTAGAGCCAGGTAACTCCTCCTCACCTCCACCCAGCGCTCCTCTAGAGCCAGGTAACTCCTCCTCACCTCCACCCAGCGCTCCTCTAGAGCCAGGTAACTCCTCCTCTCACCTCCACCCAGCTCCTCTAGAGCCAGGTAACTCCTCCTCTCCTCCACCCAGCGCTCCTCTAGACCTAAGTAACTCCTCCTCACCTCCACCCAGCGCTCCTCTAGAGCCAGGTAACTCTTCCTCACCTCCACCCAGCGCTCCTCTAGAGCCAGGTAACTCCTCCTCACCTCCACCCAGCGCTCCTCTAGAGCCCAGGTAACTCCTCCCCCCTCACCCAGCGCTCCTCTAGAGCCAGGTAACTCCTCCTCACCTCCACCCACCGCTCCTCTAGAGCCAGGTAACTCCTCCTCACCTCCACCCAGCGCTCCTCTAGAGCCAGGTAACTCCTCCCCACCTCCACCCAGCGCTCCTCTAGAGCCAGGTAACTCCTCCTCACCTCCACCCAGCGCTCCTCTAGAGCCAGGTAACTCCTCCTCACCTCCACCCAGCGCTCCTCTAGAGCCAGGTAACTCCTCCCCCCCTCCACCCAGCGCTCCTCTAGAGCCAGGTAACTCCTCCTCACCTCCACCCAGCGCCCTCTAGAGCCAGGTAACTCCTCCTCACCTCCACCCAGCGCTCCTCTAGAGCCAGGTAACTCCTCCTCACCTCCACCCAGCGCTCCTCTAGAGCCAGGTAACTCCTCCTCACCTCCACCCAGCGCTCCTCTAGAGCCAGGTAACTCCTCCCCCCTCCACCCAGCGCTCCTCTAGAGCCAGGTAACTCCTCCCCCCTCCACCCAGCGCTCCTCTAGAGCCAGGTAACTCCTCCTCACCTCCACCCAACGCTCCTCTAGAGCCAGGTAACTCTCCTCACCTCCACCCAGCGCTCCTCTAGAGCCAGGTAACTCCTCCTCACCTCCACCCAGCGCTCTTCTAGAGCCAGGTAACTCCTCCTCACCTCCACCCAGCGCTCCTCTAGAACCAAGTAACTCCTCCTCACCTCCACCCAGCGCTCCTCTAGAGCCAGGTGACTCCTCCTCACCTCCACCCAGCGTTCCTCTAGAGCCAGGTAATTCCTCCTCACCTCCACCCAGCGCTCCTCTAGAGCCAGGTAACTCCTCCCCCCCACCCAGCGCTCCTCTAGAGCCAGGTAACTCCTCCTCACCTCCACCCAGCGCTCCTCTAGAGCCAGGTAACTCCTCCTCACCTCCACCCAGCGCTCCTCTAGAGCCAGGTAACTCCTCCCCCTCCACCCAGCGCCCTCTAGAGCCAGGTAACTCCTCCCCTCACCCAGCGCTCCTCTAGAGCCAGGTAACTCCTCCCACCTCCACCCAGCGCTCCTCTAGAGCCAGGTAACTCCTCCTCACCTCCACCCAGCGCTCTTCTAGAGCCAGGTAACTCCTCCTCACCTCCACCCAGCGCTCTCTAGAGCCAGGTAACTCCTCCTCACCTCCACCCAGCGCTCCTCTAGAGCCAGGTAACTCCTCCTCACCTCCACCCAGCGCTCCTCTAGAGCCAGGTAACTCCTCCCCACCTCCACCCAGCGCTCCTCTAGAGCCAGGTAACTCCTCCCCCTCCACCCAGCGCTCCTCTAGAGCCAGGTAACTCCTCCCCTCCACCCAGCGCTCCTCTAGAGCCAGGTAACTCCTCCTCACCTCCACCCAGCGCTCCTCTAGAGCCAGGTAACTCCTCCTCACCTCCACCCAGCGCTCCTCTAGAGCCCCCTGAACTCCTCCTCACCTCCACCCAGCGCTCCTCTGGAGCCCCTGAACTCCTCCTCACCTCCACCCAGCGCTCCTCTGAGCCAGGTGACTCCTCCTCACCTCCACCCAGCGCTCCTCTAAAGCCAGGTAACTCCTCCTCACCTCCACCCAGCGCTCCTCTAGAAGCCAGGTAACTCCTCCTCACCTCCACCTCCACCCCTCTAGAGCCAGGTAACTCCTCCTCTCCAGAGCCTAGGCCAGGTAACTCCTCACCTCCACCCAGCGCTCCTCTAGAGCCAGGTAACTCCTTCTAGAGTTCTTCACTATTCAGTTATGTACTTAAGTGTGTGTGTGTGTGTGTGTGTTTGTCTGTGTGTGTGTGTGTGTGTGTGTCTTTGTCTCTGTGTGTGTGTTTGTCTGTGTGTCTGTGTGTGTGTGTGTGTGTGTGTGTGTGTGTGTGTGTGTGTGTGTGTGTGTGTGTGTGTGTGTGTGTAGGTTGGCGTTGCTGACTCTGGTGTGTTTGAACTTCTACCTGGAGAGGAAGATCTACCAGTTTGTGATGAACTCTGATCATCCTGAGCACAAACACATGGTCAGTACGTTAGAGCTGAGTGCCTCGTCGTTAGAACCCGTGTGTGTGTGTGTGTGTGTGTGTGTGTGTGTGTGTGTGTGTGTGGAGCTGATCAGTGTGTATGTGAGTGTGTTGCTGCACTTCATGCTGTGTGTTGTCGTTATAACCCCTGTGCGTGTGTGTCTGTCTGTCTGTCTGTCTGTCTGTCTGTCTGTCTGTCTGTCTGTCTGTCTGTCTGTCTGGGAGCTCATCAGTGTGTTGCGCCGCTTCATGCTGTGTGTTGGGGTGTGTGTCCTGTGTGTGTGTGTGTGTGTGTGTGTGTGTGTGTGTGTGTGTGTGTGTGTGTGTGTGTGTGTGTGTGTGTGTGCGCGTTTGCAGGAGCTTGTCAGTGTGTATGTGAGTGTGTTGCGGCGCTTCATGCTGTGTGTTGTCGTTATAACCCCTGTGTGTGTGTGTGTGTGTGTGTGTGTGTGTGTGTGTGTGTGCAGGAGCTGGTCAGTGTGTATGTGAGTGTGTTGAGGCGCTTCATGCTGTGTGTTGGGGTGTGTGTCCTGCTGTGTGTGTGTGTTCGTTACAGAGACCCGCTGCAGCAGAGTCTGCAGCTGCTGCAGCAGCTCAGGGAGACCCAGAGGAGTCTGCAGGAGGCGCTGCAGCACGCAGGTCAGTCCTGGAGAGAGAGAGAGACACACTCGGGCTGTCTGTCTGTCTGTCTGTCTGTATAACTCTCTGACTGTCTGTCTGACTGTCTGTCTGTCTGTGTAACTCTCTCTGTCTAACTCTTTGTCTGACTGACTGTCTGATTCCAGGCCTGTGTAACTCTCTCTGTCTCTCTAACTTTCTGTCTGACTCTGTCTGTCTGACTGTCTGTCTGACTGTCTGTCTGTCTAACTCTGACTGACTGTAACTCTCCGTCAGTCTGTCTAACTCTGTGTCTGTCTGTCTAACTGTCTGTCTGTCTGCAGAGTCTTTGGGGGAGCAACAGCAGAAGAATCAGCTGGCTCTGAAGGTGAGAGCAGATTTGAACATGTGATGTCCGAGAGGTGAAAGACGTAGATCTATGAACGTAGACTAATGCATGTGTGTTTGTGGAGGCAGGAGATTTATCCATAATTAAGTTATTTCTTTCTTGCTTTCTTAAATACAAAACCTTTTTAATAAAATGCACAGGTGGCCTAAAAAAGGCTATGAGGCCTGTAAAAGGAACCCACCTAACAACTGTACATATTAACTTACAAATTAACATAACTATTTTTAAACTAACTTACCTCTTGTGATAATGAATTCAACACTTTTGTAACAGTAAATTAATGTTAAACACCTTCTTCATCTGTACAATGTCCGCCCCGAGATGGCAACGGCAGAGACGCTACGTAAATTCATAAGCATTATTTTAATAGTTCGTTCTTTGTTTTTTTTGTCTCATTTGCAATGTTTTTTGGTCTCGCTTTCAATGTTTTTTTTGGTCTCCTTTTCAATGTTTTTTTGTCTCGTTTTCAATGTTTTTTTGTCTCCTTTTTCAATGTTTTTTTGTCCCGTTTTCAATGTTTTTTTGTCTCGTTTTCAATGTTTTTTGGTCTCGCTTTCAATGCTTTTTTCTCATTTTCAATGTTTTTCGTCTCCGTTTTCAATGTTTTTTTTGGTCTCCTTTTCAATGTTTTTTTGTCTCCTTTTTCAATGTTTTTTGGTCTCCTTTTTCAATGTTTTTTTTGTCTCATTTTTCAATGTTTTTTTTTGTCTTCTTTTTCAATGTTTTTTGGTCTCATTTTCAATGTTTTTGTTTCTTTTTTCGGGACAACTTTTGACGTTTTTTTTTTTTTTCCAAAGTTTTTGTTGGTTCTTTCTGAGTTTTGTCGCCTTTTTTTCACACTGGTTTATAGCGGGGTTTTTTTCGAGTTCTGCGTGTATTTCTCTATGGAAGAGAACCAGTGATGTCACAGAGGGGAAGGTTACTTCCTGTCACATCTCTTCCAGAGGAGGTCCGAGAGTAGAAGAAGAGAGGAGGCGCTGCGGAGGCGAGAGGAGATAAAAAGAGAAGAAGAGGAGGAGGAGGAAGAGGAAGAGGAGGAGTGCAGCACGTTGGTGTGTCCGACCACAGACCAACCAGACCGGTCTCACCTCTCTCACATCGGTCGGTACCTGTCTCTCTGTTGACGGTTAGATATTTATGGTCCCATGAGGGAGATTTGTTTTCAGTCTGTTTCATTCACATGGCAATATACACGGACAAATACATCACCAGAGCTACGTATAGGGTTGGGTATCGGTTAGTTTGTTTCCGATACCGGTGCCTGAACCAATAAAAGAACAGCACAAAACAACAGTCGGCTATATTAAAGAAGGGCTTGTTTATCGCTACGGACATATGGTAATAATTAACAATAACTTATTTTACCAGTAAATTGCTTTTAAATGACAAAAACAACCACCAGATGGGGAAAGGGTATTTAACAATAACTTTGAATGCATCGCGAGGCTGTAGGTGACCAGTTTCAAGTGAACGCACAGTCTGTGTTGTTTTTCCGACAGTCACACTTTAAACCGTTTAGCTCTCAGCATTTTAACCGTGTTTAACCAGCTGCTAGCTAACGCTAGGCTAACGTTACCTGCTACTAAGTGTAGTGGTAACTAGCATCACATGCAGCGATGCTTCTGTTGCCTGTAACATCTGTTTCAGAGCATCAGAGAGCAGTAATACTCGTAATACTGGACCAATGTCAAAGATTGTTGTTCCCATCAGTCACTTTGACACAAGAACACATACAGTTTGGACACACCTTCTCATTCAATGCATTTACTTTATTTTCATGACTATTTACATTGTAGATTCTCACTGAAGGCATCAACGCTATGAATGAACACATATGGAATTATGTACTTAACAAAAAAGTGTGAAATAACTGAAAACATGTCTTATATTTTAGATTCTTCAAAGTAGTCACCCTTTGCTTTTTTTGATAACTCTGCAAACCCTTGGTGTTCTCTCAATGAGCTTCATGAGGTAGTCACCTGAAATGGTTTTACCTTCACAGGTGTGCTTTGTCAGGGTTAATTAGTGGAATTATTTCCCTTATTAATAAAAAAAGCAAAGGGTGGCTACTTTGAAGAATCTAAAATATAAGACATGTTTTCAGTTATTTCACACTTTTTTGTTAAGTACATAATTCCATATGTGTTCATTCATAGTTTTGATGCCTTCAGTGAGAATCTACAATGTAAATAGTCATGAAAATAAAAAGGAAACACATTGAATGAGAAGGTGTGTCCAAACTTTTGGCCTGTACTGTAGGAACATAGGGGTCCAGGCTGTAGTTACCCTTAGCTGGACCCCTTCTAGTCCCAATGCTGTCTCTCCTCTCTGTTCCTGTTAACAGTTTGAGTGTGTATTTGTACTGCAGGTTGGAGTACCGACCGTATTCTTAGCAGTACGGTGAACAGCTCGGCAGCTGACATCGCCCTGCAGCCATACGACACCCACAGTGCCTCAGCGCGGAGTCCCGCTACCCACAATGCCTCAGCGCGGAGTCCCGCTACCCACAATGCCTCAGCGCGGAGTCCCGCTACCCAGAATGCCTCAGTCAGGCGTCCTCGCCGCTCCTCGTCCTCCGCCCCTGTGGTCTACAGCATCCTGGTGGAGGATCATCAGGTACATCTGATCTGATCCCAGATTATCTGAGAGTCTGGGCTCGGTCTCCCGTGGTAACAGGTTAGAGCGTGCACTAAAACTAGAAATATAACCAAGGCCTGTTTTTCACGCAACACGCAAGCGTGTTGGAAGCGTTTCCCGGCAAAATAGAATATGAAAAGATGTTTATATGTCATTTAGACACAAATACATATTCATAAATGTGAGCTTAGAATTATAAGGTTCTATCCCCGTTTAGGGTAGTTCTGAGATATTGAGCATCAAAGTTTTTACATCCCAGCTGGCAAAAATGTTATGTAGTATATCATTTTATTAATAACTAACTAACAAAATATTTTTTTTTACAAAAATAACACCACACAGGCATTAATAAACACCTAATGGATCAGATTATGTCAAAAACTCAATGTCGACCAAAAGTGGAGATAACCTTATAATTCTGAGCTCACGATTAATGACATGTTGATGTTTGAAAGTCTCGAGGTTTCGATATAAATGCAGATATATCGATTTTCTAATATTGCACCTGTCAATCCAGAAGGAAATATTCTGGAGCCTTTTTTGCCGTCAATACTGCCGACCTGGTGTCTTTGCTCTAATCGGATCAGTATATATATATATTTATGTTTATGGGAAACCTCCATGTGTCCAGACAAGGCTAGCAGCAGCAGCAGAGCCGCGTCAGACACCTTTCTGGAGGGAAAGACGTAGAAAACACCACGCAGGCAGCGTGCAGGAGGCCTAAGTTTAGTTTTAGAGCAGCGAGGCCCATTGTTCTGTGACCTAAAATGACTGCTTTTGTCAAAGGAGTCTGGTGTGTGTGTGTGTATATATATATATATATATATACTGTATATAATACACAATACACAGCGTGGATTTAATGATACTTTTAGGGGGGAAACCCCTCAGATGTGGTGGGTCCTGACTCTGACCTCTGCTCTTCTCTCTTCTCATATCTTCATCTTCATCCTCCTCTTCCTCTCCTTGCTGCTGATTGGTCAGCCTCGATACA
>NC_041337.1:35912988-35935488 GCF_004354835.1 Perca flavescens | reverse complement strand
TGTGTGTGTGTGTGTGTGTGTGTGTGTGTGGCTGTGTCTCAAATCGCACACTTCTGTCAGTATGCTGCTAATGGTCACTGACCACTTCCTGCCGTAGAGCCCACTTTGGATGGTTAGTGTCATCCCACTTATGTTAAAACACTTACCGGAAATGATAAGTAGTGATGTGCGGATCGATACTAAAGTATCGATATTTACGATTCCCAAAGTCTCCTGCTCTAGTATCGATTCTCATATAAAAAGATCGATATTTAAACTCAGTAATTTGGAGCGAGTGTTTATGTTATCGCAAGTAACTTGTTGTCACCTGAAAAGTCTAATTATATCCGGTTAGGGGAAGGAACTACTTCTCCTTCCGCCGGTCAGTTGTGTGTGCACTGCGGCTCGGTGACGGAGCCGGCCGCCGCAGCAGCAACATTTTTTTATTTGTGTGTAATTTTCAACCTGTTTTACTGTACAAGTAAAAAAGAGATTTTCTTTATAATTAAATAATATGAGAGTAGTTTATTGTCTTGTCATTATGCAGCTATAGCCTACTTTGGAATTGGTAAGCCTACGGCCTACTTTTTTTACTTTTACTTTAAACTATTTGTCACATCACACTACAAATAAAATACGTAAAAAGTATTGGTATCGGCAATACCAGCCTGGGTATTACTTGGTATCGGATCGAATAGGAATTAAGTGGTATCGCACATCACTAATGATAAGCGCTCGGCTCGGCTCGGCTCGGCTCGGCGCCTCTG
This sequence comes from Perca flavescens, assembly GCF_004354835.1. Classification (NCBI taxonomy): domain Eukaryota; kingdom Metazoa; phylum Chordata; class Actinopteri; order Perciformes; family Percidae; genus Perca; species Perca flavescens. The sequence continues at coordinate 35,934,742 of NC_041337.1, read as the reverse complement.
AAAATCTGACGAAAATCTCTTAAACTGACCTTTGTTGATCTGAGATGAAGACATCTTTTTCAGAAACGCGTTTCGGTGAACTATTTTTGTAAAATTCGAGATTGTGTTCTGAACGAGCCGCCCGTAAATGCTCTGTTGTGAAATCCGGGAGAAGCCGGATCCACGTGACGCGTTCGTCCAATCAGCTGCCGGTCCACGTCCCTGGTCCCGCCCCTTTCCGCTGCGTAGTCAAGATGGCGCCCGTTTAGCGCGCGTAGTGTCCATCGTTCCACACTGAACTTTTTGACCATTTTTAGGGGCTCATCCTGGTACTTTCAGTGCTCCTGACTTTTTGCGTTATCTACACGATATACTTCAAACTAAGTGCTTGAAGTGGGCAAGTAGGCGCTCTGAGACACGGCCTGGGTCTACGCTGTTATACAGCAGATGTAAACATACCCACGTTGTTATCGCCAGAACGTCACGCGTGTACAAAAAAAAAAAAGTTTATTTTTGATTTATTCTACAACGGTGACTCTCCTCCTCCGTCTTCTTCAGTCACTCGGGTGCGTTTGTTTTATGTAACGCTGGCTGGTGGGGGTGTGTTTGATTCAAGCTTAAACACTCAAGAGGGGTGATGTTGGTTTTGATCACCTTGTCTGTCCATCTGCCTGTCTGTCTAAAAGTGGGTTTAGGAAAAGAACACAGGGGAAGACTTTAGTAGCCCAAAATAACAACAAAAACCGGCTGAGGAAAACCTACGTCCCTTTATACTACTCGCTACGGAGAAAATTCACTCGTAATGCAGGTCAATGGCGGGCAAATTGTGTTGATAAACACGCTAAAAAACGATTATGCGTTAGGGCCGGACGATATGGCCTAAAAATAAAATCTGATTTTATTTATTTCGGTATTCGATTTCCGATTTTTTTCCCCCCCTACTTATTAAGGAAAGCAATAAGTACAAACGACAGCCAACTTAAAACTAATTTTGCTTTTATTTAATCAAAAGCAAGACAAATGTAACCCCCATTTCCGGGATGAATAATAAATAAACGAACACCCCTCTTGGAATCAAAGTCCTAGCTGCGGCTGGGTAGCTCATATCTGGGGTCCAAGGTTTTAATCAAATTAATAAAGCCCGTCTTCTCCACGGTAGATATGGGTACCGTGTCTTTGGCGGTGTGCAAAGCGACAGCTTCGGTGCTGGTTCTCCACCGTGCCCCTTTCCTGTCACATGCGGTGCCTTGTGCAAAGGATTCGGCTACAGTCAGCTGTTTTTTAATGTTTGTTGGTCACTGCGGAGAGACCGGCATTTTTCATATTGGGCTGGATGTCTCCGTTTCAGCTGTTGGAGGAGGTTTGTGGTGCTGCTGCCTTTGACGGCGATGGGCTTTAGGCAAATGTTAGCAAACCCATACCAGCTCCAAACAACAGATGATTTTGTTCCTTTCTTGGGAACAAACTTCCCACTCTCACCAGTAGCCATGTTGTCACTTTGCTGTTGCTGTTTTCGTGTGTGCAATGATGTTGTTGTTGTTGTTGTCGCTTGCTATACTGCTATGTGAAACTAACGCTACGGAAGCTCCGGGGAGCCAAAAATGCGGCATTACACAAAAACTCTATTTGCTTATTTTTTAAATCGCCCGCAACAAAAAAATTAGAATTAATTAATTTAGGCCTACTGTGCGTCTTGATAACACGCCAAAATGGCATACCAATTGGCGTGTCATACATACGCCACTTTGAGATCAGTCTGATTGATTTCTAAATATCTGTCCTGTCGGGTATCGTCGGGTCCCGACGGGCTCGGTTCGGGTATCCATCCTCTACTAGCTAGCTGGGCAGATAGTCTAGCTAGCTGTCTGGATTTACCCTGCAGAGATCTGAGGACCAGTTAACCATAGTCCTCACAAATCCGGCTGAAGTGACGGGCCATCCGGCGCCACCGGTCCAATCCTCAGTTAATGAAACGTTGTGCATAAGATAAGGCTCGGCGATGTGGAGAAAATCCCAATGTTTTTGACCAAATGCCTCGATGCCGATGACACATAACCATCGGTAATGTGGACATAATGACTAAGTGGGTAAAGGCAAATAATAGAGCAGTGTGTGTTAACATTCAGAGTTTAATTTTAACTTTCTTCACTCGTTTGAAAAAAAAAAAAAAAAAAAAAAAAAAGTCTGCAGGCAGTTCTGCATCAACAGATTCTGTAATGGCATCACATTTCATTCACTATTCTCAAGTTGCATTTCACGTATTCAATTCAGTTTGCTTTATTGGCATGAAATACAGTTTACAGAAGATTCATATAGGCAGATTAATATAAAATGCATGCTGATGATTGCTCTACCTCTCTCTTAATTTGTTGTCAAGGAAACCAAAATGGCTCTCACTCCTCCATTTCTCTCTCTCTCCCTCCCTCTCTCTCTCTCACTATCTGGCTCTCTCCCTCTCTCTGCCGCCCCCCCCCCCCCTCCCCGCCCGCCGCCGCTCACACACCGGGCAGCCCTCTTAACCAAACCGAGCGGATCTAACCTACTTATCCGTACAGAAGCCGCAGCCTGTCGGTTTGTCAGCCGGTTTGGGCCGCCGTCGCTGTGTCTCTGGCTCGGAACCGTCCGGCTCCGGTCTGGTCCGTGCGCGTGTCTGCGTGTGTGTGTGTGTAGCTGACCCGGTTTCTTCTCCGTGCTGTGGACCGGGAGAGCCGCTCTCTCTCCGCACCAACATTATCTTTAATGACCGGATTTGTGTTTTGCTGCGCGATGTATATGGACAGAAGCAGCCTGACCAGGGGTGAGTACCTGCCTGCCTGCCGTGTACACGCACACACACGCACACATCTGCACCGTGTAGCTACGGATACTTGCTGATAACCGCTGCACGAGCACGCGCACACGTAGCGCGCACACAGCTGCAGCCTCATCACGCCACCGCACTTTCTTCTCATGTGTTTGATTTAATATCTTTTTATGCAGTATAAATGTGTATAATCATAAAAATCCTGATGGTGGCGGGGGTTGGGAATGACATGACATACTCGCGCTCACACACAGGGTGCCGTGCACGCGCACACACTGACCGACATCTCGCCGCAGTGAATGTAGGCTAGTATGGCTGCATGATACTGCGTCTGGCAGATGTGTGTGTGTGTGTGTGTGAGAGTCTGTTGCTTTGCTGCTCTCTGATCTACTGAAATCATCTTTATTAAACACAACAGCAGCTCAGTGTGTATACACATTTCTATTTCTGTATATGTATTAATGATCCCATGGATGATTGGATCAATAATCTCTCTGCTGCATGTTTTATTTCACCAGCACTGACACGAAATCCACAAACAGACAGAATCCAATCAGGCCCAGACTATGTGTGTGTGTGTGTGTGTGTGTGTGTGTGTGTGTGTGTGTGTGTGTGTGTGTGTGTGTGTGTGTGTGTGTGTGTGTGTGTGAGAGAGATCGTAATGATTGACTCCTAATCCATTGATTTTAAACGAGGATGCTGATTGGAGGCTGATGTGGATGAACAGCAGGATGGTGTCAGTCATTAATGCTGGTTAGTTTCTGCAGACAGAGGACCGACACCACCCCCCCCCCTCCAAAACACACACACACACACACACACACACACACACACACACACACACACACACACACACCCCTCATGTTAACTCTTTAAATGCTGTTAGTGATGAAGATATGTGCATCATCCTCTGCTCCACTGGTCTCTGACATGCTGCCATGTCTGACATTCAGCACGCTGTTCTCCTGAAGCACATTCGGCTCTGAAAAGTGCAGCACTGTAATCGGTCTGTATTTATTACTGTCAGCAGCATGAGAGCACTGTGGACCGCGGGGGGGAGGAGGTCTTTGGCGTGGGGGGGTGTTTGGGTCATAAAACCCAGCGCGTTGCACCTGGGGAGCGGAGTTCACTTCTCGTGGGAAAGAAAAGACGTTCACCCACGAAACGCATGTTCGAGCTCCGGGAGTGTTTCAATCCTAATCTTAAAGGTGCAGTGTGTCACGTGTTTAGTTGTTCATTATCTAATGGTGCGTTCTGTCCACTGAAGTCGATTTATGAGTCGTTTTGCGCAGTTACGAACCGGAAGTTGCAAATAGATATACGATATGTCAAGTCGTCTGAACTCAGAGGACCCCGAGTTCACTTTCAAAGATGGCTACGTCGTGCATCACACGTAGTAAACATTGTGGTTTTCTACAATTTTAAGCACTTTTGTCGTTGTAACCAAATGAAGAAGTGGTACACATAGTGCTGTATACTGCTACCTATAGACATGTCTCTACAGTCTTATTAGGAGTTAAACATAGTGCTGTATACTACTACCTATAGACATGTCTCTACAGTCTTATTAGGAGTTAAACATAGTGCTGTATACTGCTACCTATAGACATGTCTCTACAGTCTTATTAGGAGTTAAACATAGTGCTGTATACTGCTACCTATAGACATGTCTCTACAGTCTTATTAGGAGTTAAACATAGTGCTGTATACTGCTACCTATAGACATGTCTCTACAGTCTTATTAGGAGTTAAATACCTCCTGATTAGTTATTTTGGACTTGTGCAGCTGAAATTGTCCAGAGACCTGATTAGTTATTTTGGAGTTTGCTATGACAACAATGGCTTTAAATGCCGAGTCTGGAGCAGAAAGCAGAGCAGAAGTCTAACGTTAACGTTAATCAAAACCTAATTTTCATGTATCAAACTGTGAAATATATTTGTGTAATATGTCAATAACTGGGTGAATAAAATCCTAAATGTTACTAAAAATGTTACAAAAATCCAACAACCCCGCGGTCGCCTAATTTTGCAGGATTTCATATACGAACACGTCTGCAGACCATGTGTTACCCGTAGACCTATGGGTTCTGGATGGGATGTTTGATCTGGATCAGGAGAGACTTGTGTTAATGCAGCAGAACACTTTGGAATCAGAGTGCAATTCATTCAGAACGCATCTGGAGGTCTAGTCCGCCATCAAAGACCCAGATAACATATCGAGATACAGATCAACACCTTAAAGATCCCTAAATTCTCACTAAGGCCCACTAGAACCAGCTCACAGACTGATGACCGGTAACGACTAGAACTTCATGAGAGATGACTAGAACCATATAAGGCATAATTTAGAGGTCCCTGGGCCGGAACTCACGCCTGTGACATTTGGTTCTGCATTACGTGCATCAATTTACACACCATGGACCCTATCCTGCACCCAGCACAGCGCAGCGCAAAGCCCGTCGCAAGTCTCTTTGCTAGTTTAAGACCGACCCAGTTGTCAGTTTCCCGTCCAGCGCCCACATCGTTTAAATAGCAAATGCACCTGCTGGTCTTACATGGAGGTGTGTTCAGGTGCATTCTGGGCGTGCTGGTCTTACAGGGAGGTGTGTTCAGGTGCATTCTGGGAGTATTGCTATCTTGAGGCAGCGGGAAGTGATCGCTCCGTTGACCAACAAAAACCTGGTCTAAAGTCGCAGCATTTCATTGTTATTTTAACAGAACATTAGTAAAATGCTCCTAGGCTCGTGCACAGCGCACACACACTTTGCTTGTTACACACACAGGGACACACAGCAGCACACACACACACACACACACACACACACACACACACACATGCAGAAGATTACAAATACAAATATTAGGGTGCACATCCTCCATCATAACAGCAATGCTCCAAGGTCCAAACGTGCCTGGCTTTTAAAGTTACGTCAAAAACACACCTCTGATTAATGAAGACACTAAGAACAACCCTTTAGGACCAGGCGCCCGGCACACAGACCCTTGTTACTGCCATCAAACTAGCAAAAGTGGATCTGGACACGCCCTAAACACACCTGCACCAGGTGCTTCACACCGTGTGCCTACATCATTAAAATAGGACCCTAGATGATGTGCTAATAGTGCATGTTGAGCCACCCTGAATCCCTTCCTTCAAAACCTCCCTAATGTGGCCATTTGTCTACCAGGTACAAAGCCAGGGACAGCGGAGGTTATTAATGAATGAATGAATGAATTTATTACCACAAGAACCATCTACTGACCCTTAACATATTAAGGTCCAACAGAACCTTGTTCAGTGAAAGTGGAACATCTTAAAATCTTAAAATACAGACAAATGTACAGTAGATGAAACAGGAAGTCAGTGTTTCATCGTGTTTACATTCTGCAGTCATATGTATTCATTTTCACTGTGTGTGTGTGTGTGTGTGTGTGTGTGTGTGTGTGTGTGTGTGTGTGTGTGTGTGTGTCTGTGTCTCTGTCTTTGTCCCTGTCTGTCTGTGTCTTTGTGTGTGTGTCTGTGTCTCTGTCTGGGGGTGTTTGTGTGTGTGTCTGGGGTTGTCTTTATGTGTGTGTGTGCCTGGTTCTGTGTGTGTGTGTGTGTGTGTGTGAGTCTCTGTGTATGTGTCTGTGTCTCTGTGTGTGTGTGTGTGTGTGTGTGTGTCTCTGTGTGTGTGTCTGTGTCTCTGTGTGTGTCTGTGTCTCTGTGTGTGTCTGTGTCTGTGTCTCTGTGTGTGTGTGTGTGTGTGTGTGTGTGTGTGTGTGTGTGTTTCCTGCAACACCCTGCTACATGAAACAATGCAACACCTTGGTTTAATTCTATTTTATTCTATTCTGTGTGCAGTAGACTCTGCTGCAGCAGCTAACATGTTTCCTGTCTGCAACACAACATACATCACTGACGCGTGTGTGTGTGTGTGTGTGTGTGTGTGTGTGTGTGTGTGTGTGTGTGTGTGCGCTGTGAAGGTGACAGTAGTAGCAGTCTGGCTGTATTAATTCAGGTCCAGCAGGTCCATTTAAAAAGAAACCTTCTTATTTATATCTCCATTATTCCAACGGGGAGGTGTGTCCTGTGTGTGTCTCTGTTACTAGAGGACGTATCACCGTGACGTCGCGCTGACACAAACCTCCCTTCCTGGTGGACAGACGGCAGTTCATTTGAATTGCTTGTGTGAAATCTGCAAACTTGTTTATTTCTGTTGTCATTTCCATCCGTAACTGTTTAGAGATATCTAGTTAAACACGGAGGTCTGACCTGTCTGTGTTGTAGTGAAGACCACATGAACTGAGACCGAGTCAGCACCAAGACCAGACCACGGACCACGAGTCCCACACTTTGCAACACGATAACATGCAGACCATAAGCACTCATCAAACTGATTTGAATTCCACATTCCCATTTAAAAAAAAAAAAAAAAAAAAAAAATTAAAAGCAGTCGGGGTCTTGACCGGTTTTGAAATGATGCCTTATGGTTCTAGTCATCTCACGGGAAGTTCTAGTCGTTGCTGGTCATCTGTCTGTTAGGTGGTTCTAGATGGCCTTAGGGAGAATTTAGGGATCTTTAAAGGTCCCATGACATGGTGCTCTTTGGATGCTTTTATATAGACCTTAGTGGTCCCCTAATACTGTATCTGAAGTCTCTTTTATATAGACCTTAGTGGTCCCCTAATACTGTATCTGAAGTCTCTTTTATATAGACCTTAGTGGTCCCCTAATACTGTATCTGAAGTCTCTTTTATATAGACCTTAGTGGTCCCCTAATACTGTATCTGAAGTCTCTTTTATATAGGCCTTAGTGGTCCCCTAATACTGTATCTGAAGTCTCTTTTATATAGACCTTAGTGGTCCCCTAATACTGTATCTGAAGTCTCTTTTATATAGACCTTAGTGGTCCCCTACTACTGTATCTGAAGTCTCTTTTATATAGACCTTAGTGGTCCCCTAATACTGTATCTGAAGTCTCTTTTATATAGGCCTTAGTGGTCCCCTAATACTGTATCTGAAGTCTCTTTTATATAGACCTTAGTGGTCCCCTAATACTGTATCTGAAGTCTCTTTTATATAGGCCTTAGTGGTCCCCCCTAATACTGTATCTGAAGTCTCTTTTATATAGACCTTAGTGGTCCCCTAATACTGTATCTGAAGTCTCTTTTATATAGACCTTAGTGGTCCCCTAATACTGTATCTGAAGTCTCTTTTATATAGACCTTAGTGGTCCCCTAATACTGTATCTGAAGTCTCTTTTATATAGACCTTAGTGGTCCCCTAATACTGTATCTGAAGTCTCTTTTATATAGACCTTAGTGGTCCCCTAATACTGTATCTGAAGTCTCTTTTATATAGACCTTAGTGGTCCCCTAATACTGTATCTGAAGTCTCTTTTATATAGACCTTAGTGGTCCCCTAATACTGTATCTGAAGTCTCTTTTATATAGACCTTAGTGGTCCCCTACTACTGTATCTGAAGTCTCTTTTATATAGACCTTAGTGGTCCCCTAATACTGTATCTGAAGTCTCTTTTATATAGGCCTTAGTGGTCCCCTAATACTGTATCTGAAGTCTCTTTTATATAGACCTTAGTGGTCCCCTAATACTGTATCTGAAGTCTCTTTTATATAGGCCTTAGTGGTCCCCTAATACTGTATCTGAAGTCTCTTTTATATAGACCTTAGTGGTCCCCTAATACTGTATCTGAAGTCTCTTTTATATAGACCTTAGTGGTCCCCTAATACTGTATCTGAAGTCTCTTTTATATAGACCTTAGTGGTCCCCTAATACTGTATCTGAAGTCTCTTTTATATAGACCTTAGTGGTCCCCTAATACTGTATCTGAAGTCTCTTTTATATAGGCCTTAGTGGTCCCCTAATACTGTATCTGAAGTCTCTTTTATATAGACCTTAGTGGTCCCCTAATACTGTATCTGAAGTCTCTTTTATATAGACCTTAGTGGTCCCCTACTACTGTATCTGAAGTCTCTTTTATATAGACCTTAGTGGTCCCCTAATACTGTATCTGAAGTCTCTTTTTATATAGGCCTTAGTGGTCCCCTAATACTGTATCTGAAGTCTCTTTTATATAGACCTTAGTGGTCCCCTAATACTGTATCTGAAGTCTCTTTTATATAGACCTTAGTGGTCCCCTAATACTGTATCTGAAGTCTCTTTTATATAGACCTTAGTGGTCCCCTAATACTGTATCTGAAGTCTCTTTTATATAGACCTTAGTGGTCCCCTAATACTGTATCTGAAGTCTCTTTTATATAGACCTTAGTGGTCCCCTAATACTGTATCTGAAGTCTCTTTTATATAGACCTTAGTGGTCCCCTAATACTGTATCTGAAGTCTCTTTTATATAGGCCTTAGTGGTCCCCTAATACTGTATCTGAAGTCTCTTTTATATAGACCTTAGTGGTCCCCTAATACTGTATCTGAAGTCTCTTTTATATAGACCTTAGTGGTCCCCTAATACTGTATCTGAAGTCTCTTTTATATAGACCTTAGTGGTCCCCTAATACTGTATCTGAAGTCTCTTTTATATAGACCTTAGTGGTCCCCTAATACTGTTTTTACCTGAGACCGAGACAGGACCGAGACTTTCAAAAAGACCGGTTTCAAGTCTGATCTCGAGGACTACAACACTGACCTTAGTCAAAGTGTTGACGTACGAAAGCATCAAACGTGCGTTTAAGATGAAGGAGATGAGAGAATATCCAGCTGCTCCTCATCGTTTGCTCAGCGAGGTTAAATTATATGTACGGAATGCCGGAAGTTATTGTAAACAAACATTGTGATCATATCTATTGGAAGCATTCTGGGTAATGTAGTGTGGTCATGCAGTCAAGTTGCACAGACTGGATCACTGACAACAGACAGGCGGATAAACATGACTGACTGACTCTGAACTCAAGAAAATCAGTTTAATAACTGAGACTGCTGCGAATAATAGACTCACACGCACAGTCACACGCACACACACACACACACACACACACACACACACACACACACACACACACACACACATACACACACACACACACACACACACACACACACACACACACACACACACACACACACACACACACACACACACACACACACACACACACACACACACACACACACACATACACACACACACACACACACACACACACACACACACACACACACACACACACACACACACACACACACACACACACACACACACACACACACACACACACACACACACACACACACACACACCATCTGCTTTAAATTATCTTGTTGATGTTTTCCCATGACCTCTTCCATCATGTTCACATCTGTGCGCGTGCACACACACACACACACACAATCACAGACAAACACACACACAATCACACGCAAACACACACACGCAAACAAACACAGACACACACACACACACACACAATCACACGCAAACACACACACAATCATAGGCAAACACATACACACATACACAAGCACACATACACACACACACACATACACACACAATCATATGCAAACAGACACACACACACACACACACACATCATATGCAAACACAGACACACACACACACACACACACACACACACACATAATCACACGCAAACGCACGCACACACACACACACAGACACACACACAAAAACACACAGACAGACACAGAGAAACACACACACACACACACACACACACACACAGACAGACAGCTCCCATTACTGTCACTATTATTGGTTTATTTTAGTATTTGTGTTATGTTAAGTTAATCAGCTTGGGGTTGTTTGAGAATGATTTGGACCCTTTAGATTGTCTCCAGTTAGATCAGTAAACAGTCAAAGTCGACCATGGCTCATGTAGAGATGAAGTGCTCCACACACAGAGCTGCAGCGACCAATCCGATGGCCAGTCTGGGGGGGGTCAGAGGTCATGCTTTGTCTCAGAGAGGCGATCGATTGGCTGCAGAACAGAGACCCATCAGCCTGATAGTTCAAACAGCACGCCGCATTCTTATCTCTCCGGACCAGGCAGTGCCATGAATAATCAATATCTCTACCCAAGGGCGTAAATTTGGGTTCAATGTTGGGGGGCTGAGGGGGGGAGGGGGGTTAACCTTTTTTTATTCAGGGGAGGTGCACTGAAAGGCAGCCTCTCTTCTGCAGGAATGACCTGATCACATTCACACAGTTGCACACATTCCTACCTGGAGGCTGCCCGGTACAACCACATCCACGTCTGACCTGCTGGCCACTGAGCAGCTCCACTGGAGCAGGTTGGAGGTTAAGGGCCTTGCTCAAGGGCACCTCAGCGGTGGTAATGAGGGAGGGGACAAGCTTGTGTATTAACAAAAATGACAAAAACATTGAAAAAAGCAACAAAAACATTGATAAAAAAAAAACCAAAAAGTTGACAAATGCGTAAAAAATGTCGGGAAAAGTCAAAAAAACTAAACCGAATTCCAACGATTGTGGAAGTTATCTCACGTTAACGTTTTCTTCTTCATTGGCGCATATGGCGAGGAAAAAGCTTAACGTGGTTTTAATGTACCTAAACAACGATCAAAGATTACCAAATTTCTCTCTGATATTGATCCTCATAACCACTGAAAACTGTCAAAAAAAATCAAACCCAAAGTCCAATTATTATGGACGTTATCTGACATGAAGCATTTCTGCTTCATTGAGGCTATTGTAAGGAAAAAGCTTAACGTGAGAAAGCTAAACGTGGTTTAATCTACCTAAACAACCATCAATCGTGTGACGATTGATGGTTGTTTAGGTAGATTAAACCACGTTTAGCTTTTTCACGTTAAGCGTTTTAGAACTTCCCCAAAAAAGCAACAGAGACAGAGAGCCATGTTTAAGGCTACATCTACACTACAGCTGTCATGATTCAGCCACTGAGCTTCAGCCGTAACACACCACAAACGTGTGTGTGTGTGTGTGTGTGTGTGTGTGTGTGTGTGTGTGTGTGTGTGTGTGTGTGTGTGTGTGTGTGTATGTGAGAGATACTTGTGGGGTTTGCACAGCCTCGTGGGGACCAAAATGCTGGTCCCCACGAGTTTATAGGGCTGTTTGAGGGTTAAGACTTGGTTTTAGGATTAGGGTTAGAATTAGGTTATGGTTAGGGTAAGGGTTAAGGTTAGGCATTTAATTGTGATGGTTAAGGTTAGGGTAAGGGGCTAGGGAATGCATTATGTCAATGACAGGTCCCCACAAAGACAGTAATACAAACATATGTGTGTGTGTGTGTGTGTGTGTGTGTGTGTGTGTGTGTGTGTGTGCGTGTGTGTGTGCTGTTGTCCACCATGTGGAGTTTATTTCTGTCTTGCTGCAACAGCCAAATACCTCATATGGAAGTTATTTGTGTGTGTGTGTGTGTGTGTGTGTGTGTGTGTGTGTGTGTGTGTGTGTGTGTCTGTGTGGGCTGTTTTTACAATCAGCTGATTTCATCCAGCCGTCCAGGAACTGCACCCGTCTGTCTGTCTGACACACCGGCTCGCAGGAAATGCGCCAAAACATCGGAATTGCGACTACCGATGGCGGTCATGTGATGCCCTCGGGACCCCAAAAAATACTTTTTCCCACAGACTCACAAAACCACAGACCTACATCAATAAACGGAAACATTTTTTTGAGCGTCACAACCTCCGGCAAAATGACACGTTTCGCTGTCAGAATTGCGTCCATTCTGTCCGATAACCTTTTGGAAAGTCTAGAAGAGCCGCACGATTGTACAGTACAGGCCAAAAGTTTGGACACACCTTCTCATTCAATGTGTTTCCTTTTTATTTTCATGACTATTTACATTGTAGATTCTCACTGAAGGCATCAAAACTATGAATGAACACATATGGAATTATGTACTTAACAAAAAAGTGTGAAATAACTGAAAACATGTCTTATATTTTAGATTCTTCAAAGTAGCCACCCTTTGCTTTTTTATTAATAAGGGAAATAATTCCACTAATGAACCCTGACAAAGCACACCTGTGAAGGTAAAACCATTTCAGGTGACTACCTCATGAAGCTCATTGAGAGAACACCAAGGGTTTGCAGAGTTATCAGAAAAAGCAAAGGGTGGCTACTTTGAAGAATCTAAAATATAAGACATATTTTCAGTTATTTCACACTTTTTTGTTAAGTACATAATTCCATATGTGTTCATTCATAGTTTTGATGCCTTCAGTGAGAATCTACAATGTAAATAGTCATGAAAATAAAAAGGAAAAGCATTGAATGAGAAGGTGTGTCCAAACTTTTGGCCTGTACTGTACATTTTTAGCTTAATACTACTTTTTACCAAATGTATTTTAATGTATGTTATATATTGTTATGTAAATGTGTAATTCTACCTTATTTTAGGGTGACTTTTTTACCATCTGTCTACTAGGACTGTGTTCGATTGAAGAACTTCCCTAGTCGACTAACACTCTAACAATCTGAGTTTCTCCGCAAAGAGTCGTGCTAAAGGATGCATATATTGAATAAGATGATGCCTGCTTTGCATATTTAAACACAACATTTCAGAAAATGTGTAATACAAGAAATAACCGCCTGCTGCTATGGAGACGTATTACGTTTCTCAAGTCGGTGTCTCCTCAGTGTGTCCCGAGGCAGTTTTTTGGGGACCTTGGGGACCCGACTGATCATCTCGACTGGCTTTTCTGCCGACTGTTGGCCGTCTGGTGGGTGTGTCTCGGCTATAATGGGATCTCTCCCCCCCCCAGGCCCCTCCTCCTCCTCCAGTCCCAGTTTGCTGACTAAGAGTCTCTCTCTGGAGCCGTCCTGCTCTCCGTGTGGCCACCAGGGGGCGCTGGACGCCGACGCTCCCCAACAGCTGAGCTCCGACCCGGGGCCCAGCTCCTCGTTATCAGGCCCCCCCTCACTGGAGGGAGGGGCGGAGCTAACGGAGCGCCGCGGCTCCGCTAATGGGCTACCGCTGGTCAACGACACGGGGCCACCAGAGCTGCCGGCTACCACCATTACACCACCGAGCAAGAGCAGACCGCCTCTACCCGGACCAAAACCCCAGGGTAACTACTTGATTTACTTTTTATGTAAAGCACACTGTACACTTAGTATGTAGTGCACACTGTACACTTAGTATGTAGTGCACACTGTACACTTAGTATGTAGTGCACACTGTACACTTAGTATGTAGTGCAGACTGTACACTTAGTATTTAGTGCACACTGTATACTTAGTATGTAGTGCACACTGTACACTTAGTATGTAGTGCACACTGTACACTTAGTATGTAGTGCAGACTGTACACTTAGTATTTAGTGCACACTGTATACTTAGTATGTAGTGCAGACTGTACACTTAGTATGTAGTGCACACTGTACACTTAGTATGTAGTGCACACTGTACACTTAGTATGTAGTGCAGACTGTACACTTAGTATTTAGTGCACACTGTATACTTAGTATGTAGTGCAGACTGTACACTTAGTATGTAGTGCACACTGTACACTTAGTATTTAGTGCACACTGTACACTTAGTATGTAGTGCAGACTGTACACTTAGTATTTAGTGCACACTGTATACTTAGTATGTAGTGCAGACTGTACACTTAGTATGTAGTGCACACTGTACACTTAGTATGTAGTGCACACTGTACACTTAGTATGTAGTGCAGACTGTACACTTAGTATTTAGTGCACACTGTATACTTAGTATGTAGTGCAGACTGTACACTTAGTATGTAGTGCACACTGTACACTTAGTATGTAGTGCACACTGTACACTTAGTATTTAGTGCACACTGTACACTTAGTATGTAGTGCAGACTGTACACTTAGTATTTAGTGCACACTGTATACTTAGTATGTAGTGCAGACTGTACACTTAGTATGTAGTGCACACTGTACACTTAGTATGTAGTGCACACTGTACACTTAGTATGTAGTGCAGACTGTACACTTAGTATTTAGTGCACACTGTATACTTAGTATGTAGTGCAGACTGTACACTTAGTATGTAGTGCACACTGTACACTTAGTATGTAGTGCACACTGTACACTTAGTATTTAGTGCACACTGTACACTTAGTATGTAGTGCAGACTGTACACTTAGTATTTAGTGCACACTGTATACTTAGTATGTAGTGCAGACTGTACACTTAGTATGTAATGCACACTGTATACTTAGTATGTAGTGCACACTGTACACTTAGTATTTAGTGCACACTGTACACTTAGTATGTAGTGCAGACTGTACACTTAGTATGTAATGCACACTGTACACTTAGTATTTAGTGCACACTGTACACTTAGTATGTAGTGCAGACTGTACACTTAGTATGTAATGCACACTGTACACTTAGTATTTAGTGCACACTGTACACTTAGTATGTAGTGCAGACTGTACACTTAGTATGTAATGCACACTGTATACTTAGTATGTAGTGCACACTGTACACTTAGTATGTAGTGCAGACTGTACACTTAGTATGTAATGCACATTGTACACTTAGTATTTAGTGCACACTGTACACTTAGTATGTAGTGCAGACTGTACACTTAGTATTTAGTGCACACTGTATACTTAGTATGTAGTGCACACTGTACACTTAGTATTTAGTGCACACTGTACACTTAGTATGTTATGCAGACTGTACACTTAGTATGTAGTGCACACTGTACACTTAGTATTTAGTGCACACTGTATACTTAGTATGTAGTGCACACTGTACACTTAGTATGTAGTGCAGACTTTATACTTAGTATCTAGTGCACACTGTACACTTAGTATGTAGTGCAGACTGTATACTTAGTATGTAATGCACACTGTACACTTAGTATTTAGTGCACACTGTACACTTAGTATGTAGTGCAGACTGTACACTTAGTATGTAATGCACACTGTATACTTAGTATGTAGTGCACACTGTACACTTAGTATGTAGTGCAGACTGTACACTTAGTATGTAATGCACACTGTATATTTAGTATGTAGTGCAGACTGTATACTTAGTATGTAATGCACACTGTACACGTGGTATGTAATGCACACTGTACACTTAATATGTAATGCGCACTGTACACTTAGTATGTAATGCACATGTATACTTAGTATGTAGTGCACACTGTACACTTAGTATTTAGTGCACACTGTACACTTAGTATGTAGTGCAGACTGAACACTTAGTATGTAATGCACACTGTATACTTAGTATGTAATGCACACTGTACACTTAGTATGTAGTGCAGACTGTAAACTTAGTATGTAATGCACACTGTATACTTAGTATGTAGTGCAGACTGTATACTTAGTATGTAATGCACACTGTATATTTAGTATGTAGTGCAGACTGTATACTTAGTATGTAATGCACACTGTACACGTAGTATGTAATGCACACTGTACACTTAATATGTAATGCGCACTGTACACTTAGTATGTAATGCACACTGTATACTTAGTATGTAGTGCACACTGTATACTTAGTATGTAGTGCGCACTGTACACTATGTAGTGCGCACTGTACACTTAGTATATAATGCGCACTGTACACTTAGTATGTAGTGCGCACTGTACACTTAGTATGTAATGCGCACTGTACACTTAGTATGTAGTGCGCACTGTACACTTAGTATGTAATGTGCACTGTACACTTAGTATGTAGTGCACACTGTACACTTAGTATGTAGTGCACACTGTACACTTAGTATGTAGTGCACACTGTACACTTAGTATGTAGTGCAGACTGTACACTTAGTATTTAGTGCACACTGTATACTTAGTATGTAGTGCACACTGTACACTTAGTATGTAGTGCACACTGTACACTTAGTATGTAGTGCAGACTGTACACTTAGTATTTAGTGCACACTGTATACTTAGTATGTAGTGCAGACTGTACACTTAGTATGTAGTGCACACTGTACACTTAGTATGTAGTGCACACTGTACACTTAGTATTTAGTGCACACTGTACACTTAGTATGTAGTGCAGACTGTACACTTAGTATTTAGTGCACACTGTATACTTAGTATGTAGTGCAGACTGTACACTTAGTATGTAGTGCACACTGTACACTTAGTATGTAGTGCACACTGTACACTTAGTATGTAGTGCAGACTGTACACTTAGTATTTAGTGCACACTGTATACTTAGTATGTAGTGCAGACTGTACACTTAGTATGTAGTGCACACTGTACACTTAGTATGTAGTGCACACACTGTACACTTAGTATTTAGTGCACACTGTACACTTAGTATGTAGTGCAGACTGTACACTTAGTATTTAGTGCACACTGTATACTTAGTATGTAGTGCAGACTGTACACTTAGTATGTAATGCACACTGTATACTTAGTATGTAGTGCACACTGTACACTTAGTATTTAGTGCACACTGTACACTTAGTATGTAGTGCAGACTGTACACTTAGTATGTAATGCACACTGTACACTTAGTATTTAGTGCACACTGTACACTTAGTATGTAGTGCAGACTGTACACTTAGTATGTAATGCACACTGTACACTTAGTATTTAGTGCACACTGTACACTTAGTATGTAGTGCAGACTGTACACTTAGTATGTAATGCACACTGTATACTTAGTATGTAGTGCACACTGTACACTTAGTATGTAGTGCAGACTGTACACTTAGTATGTAATGCACATTGTACACTTAGTATTTAGTGCACACTGTACACTTAGTATGTAGTGCAGACTGTACACTTAGTATTTAGTGCACACTGTATACTTAGTATGTAGTGCACACTGTACACTTAGTATTTAGTGCACACTGTACACTTAGTATGTTATGCAGACTGTACACTTAGTATGTAGTGCACACTGTACACTTAGTATTTAGTGCACACTGTATACTTAGTATGTAGTGCACACTGTACACTTAGTATGTAGTGCAGACTTTATACTTAGTATCTAGTGCACACTGTACACTTAGTATGTAGTGCAGACTGTATACTTAGTATGTAATGCACACTGTACACTTAGTATTTAGTGCACACTGTACACTTAGTATGTAGTGCAGACTGTACACTTAGTATGTAATGCACACTGTATACTTAGTATGTAGTGCACACTGTACACTTAGTATGTAGTGCAGACTGTACACTTAGTATGTAATGCACACTGTATATTTAGTATGTAGTGCAGACTGTATACTTAGTATGTAATGCACACTGTACACGTAGTATGTAATGCACACTGTACACTTAATATGTAATGCGCACTGTACACTTAGTATGTAATGCACATGTATACTTAGTATGTAATGCACACTGTACACTTAGTATTTAGTGCACACTGTACACTTAGTATGTAGTGCAGACTGTACACTTAGTATGTAATGCACACTGTACACTTAGTATTTAGTGCACACTGTACACTTAGTATGTAGTGCAGACTGTACACTTAGTATGTAATGCACACTGTATACTTAGTATGTAGTGCACACTGTACACTTAGTATGTAGTGCAGACTGTACACTTAGTATGTAATGCACATTGTACACTTAGTATTTAGTGCACACTGTACACTTAGTATGTAGTGCAGACTGTACACTTAGTATTTAGTGCACACTGTATACTTAGTATGTAGTGCACACTGTACACTTAGTATTTAGTGCACACTGTACACTTAGTATGTTATGCAGACTGTACACTTAGTATGTAGTGCACACTGTACACTTAGTATTTAGTGCACACTGTATACTTAGTATGTAGTGCACACTGTACACTTAGTATGTAGTGCAGACTTTATACTTAGTATCTAGTGCACACTGTACACTTAGTATGTAGTGCAGACTGTATACTTAGTATGTAATGCACACTGTACACTTAGTATTTAGTGCACACTGTACACTTAGTATGTAGTGCAGACTGTACACTTAGTATGTAATGCACACTGTATACTTAGTATGTAGTGCACACTGTACACTTAGTATGTAGTGCAGACTGTACACTTAGTATGTAATGCACACTGTATATTTAGTATGTAGTGCAGACTGTATACTTAGTATGTAATGCACACTGTACACGTAGTATGTAATGCACACTGTACACTTAATATGTAATGCGCACTGTACACTTAGTATGTAATGCACATGTATACTTAGTATGTAGTGCACACTGTACACTTAGTATTTAGTGCACACTGTACACTTAGTATGTAGTGCAGACTGAACACTTAGTATGTAATGCACACTGTATACTTAGTATGTAATGCACACTGTACACTTAGTATGTAGTGCAGACTGTAAACTTAGTATGTAATGCACACTGTATACTTAGTATGTAGTGCAGACTGTATACTTAGTATGTAATGCACACTGTATATTTAGTATGTAGTGCAGACTGTATACTTAGTATGTAATGCACACTGTACACGTAGTATGTAATGCACACTGTACACTTAATATGTAATGCGCACTGTACACTTAGTATGTAATGCACACTGTATACTTAGTATGTAGTGCACACTGTATACTTAGTATGTAGTGCGCACTGTACACTATGTAGTGCGACTGTACACTTAGTATGTAATGCGCACTGTACACTTAGTATGTAGTGCGCACTGTACACTTAGTATGTAATGCGCACTGTACACTTAGTATGTAGTGCGCACTGTACACTTAGTATGTAATGTGCACTGTACACTTAGTATGTAGTGCACACTGTACACTTAGTATGTAGTGCACACTGTACACTTAGTATGTAGTGCACACTGTACACTTAGTATGTAGTGCAGACTGTACACTTAGTATTTAGTGCACACTGTATACTTAGTATGTAGTGCACACTGTACACTTAGTATGTAGTGCACACTGTACACTTAGTATGTAGTGCAGACTGTACACTTAGTATTTAGTGCACACTGTATACTTAGTATGTAGTGCAGACTGTACACTTAGTATGTAGTGCACACTGTACACTTAGTATGTAGTGCACACTGTACACTTAGTATTTAGTGCACACTGTACACTTAGTATGTAGTGCAGACTGTACACTTAGTATTTAGTGCACACTGTATACTTAGTATGTAGTGCAGACTGTACACTTAGTATGTAGTGCACACTGTACACTTAGTATGTAGTGCACACTGTACACTTAGTATGTAGTGCAGACTGTACACTTAGTATTTAGTGCACACTGTAAACTTAGTATGTAGTGCAGACTGTACACTTAGTATGTAGTGCACACTGTACACTTAGTATGTAGTGCACACTGTACACTTAGTATTTAGTGCACACTGTACACTTAGTATGTAGTGCAGACTGTACACTTAGTATTTAGTGCACACTGTATACTTAGTATGTAGTGCAGACTGTACACTTAGTATGTAATGCACACTGTATACTTAGTATGTAGTGCACACTGTACACTTAGTATTTAGTGCACACTGTACACTTAGTATGTAGTGCAGACTGTACACTTAGTATGTAATGCACACTGTACACTTAGTATTTAGTGCACACTGTACACTTAGTATGTAGTGCAGACTGTACACTTAGTATGTAATGCACACTGTACACTTAGTATTTAGTGCACACTGTACACTTAGTATGTAGTGCAGACTGTACACTTAGTATGTAATGCACACTGTATACTTAGTATGTAGTGCACACTGTACACTTAGTATGTAGTGCAGACTGTACACTTAGTATGTAATGCACATTGTACACTTAGTATTTAGTGCACACTGTACACTTAGTATGTAGTGCAGACTGTACACTTAGTATTTAGTGCACACTGTATACTTAGTATGTAGTGCACACTGTACACTTAGTATTTAGTGCACACTGTACACTTAGTATGTTATGCAGACTGTACACTTAGTATGTAGTGCACACTGTACACTTAGTATTTAGTGCACACTGTATACTTAGTATGTAGTGCACACTGTACACTTAGTATGTAGTGCAGACTTTATACTTAGTATCTAGTGCACACTGTACACTTAGTATGTAGTGCAGACTGTATACTTAGTATGTAATGCACACTGTACACTTAGTATTTAGTGCACACTGTACACTTAGTATGTAGTGCAGACTGTACACTTAGTATGTAATGCACACTGTATACTTAGTATGTAGTGCACACTGTACACTTAGTATGTAGTGCAGACTGTACACTTAGTATGTAATGCACACTGTATATTTAGTATGTAGTGCAGACTGTATACTTAGTATGTAATGCACACTGTACACGTAGTATGTAATGCACACTGTACACTTAATATGTAATGCGCACTGTACACTTAGTATGTAATGCACATGTATACTTAGTATGTAGTGCACACTGTACACTTAGTATTTAGTGCACACTGTACACTTAGTATGTAGTGCAGACTGAACACTTAGTATGTAATGCACACTGTATACTTAGTATGTAATGCACACTGTACACTTAGTATGTAGTGCAGACTGTAAACTTAGTATGTAATGCACACTGTATACTTAGTATGTAGTGCAGACTGTATACTTAGTATGTAATGCACACTGTATATTTAGTATGTAGTGCAGACTGTATACTTAGTATATAATGCACACTGTACACGTAGTATGTAATGCACACTGTACACTTAATATGTAATGCGCACTGTACACTTAGTATGTAATGCACACTGTATACTTAGTATGTAGTGCACACTGTATACTTAGTATGTAGTGCGCACTGTACACTATGTAGTGCGCACTGTACACTTAGTATATAATGCGCACTGTACACTTAGTATGTAGTGCGCACTGTACACTTAGTATGTAATGCGCACTGTACACTTAGTATGTAGTGCGCACTGTACACTTAGTATGTAATGTGCACTGTACACTTAGTATGTAGTGCACACTGTACACTTAGTATGTAGTGCACACTGTATACTTAGTATGTAGTGCACACTGTATACTTAGTATGTAGTGCACACTGTACACTTAGTATGTAATGCGCACTGTACACTTAGTATGTAGTGCACACTGTATACTTAGTATGTAGTG